>NC_057809.1:593373114-593673114 GCF_018294505.1 Triticum aestivum
GCCCCCTACCTCGTGGCCTCCTCTTTTCTTTCTTGATGTAGGGTCCAAGTCTCCCGGGTCTTGTTTGTTGAGAAAAACACGTTCCCGAAGGTTTCATTCCGTTTGGACTCCGTTTGATATTCCTTTTCTTCGAAACCCTAAAACAGGCAAAAAACAACAATTCTGGGCTAGGCCTCTGGTTAATAGGTTAGTCCCAAAAATAATATAAAAGTGGATAATAAAGCCCAATAATGTCCAAAACAGTAGATAATATAGCATGGAGCAATAAAAAATTATAGATACGTTGGAGACGTATCAACCAGTCAAAGTCGTCCAGAGCAACGAACTCAGCTTCATCGTCAATTAGGCCAGCCGGGGCAATTTCCACGGAAAAAGTGTGTTGGTGAACCGGCCGGATAATATCTGTCACTTTATAAGAGGGAGTCTCCATCTTCTTATTTTCAACATCAAAACCCGGCTGATATTTATCAATGTTGGTTTCCTCACCTAGGATGGTAGCATGAGGACGAACTTCCCTCACGCAAGCAACGAAATCGTCTTGATCAAACAAAGTCCCATCTTCTTTCAAAGGGGGATACCCCTTGGCTACATCCGCCGGGTCAAGTTCTGGCACCCAGGATTTGGAACGGCTCGGTGCACTTAGGGCTCCGGCTCTTGCGCAAGACCGCTTGACCTCTTCGAATCTGGCGGGTAAGATTGACAATTTCTTCAAGACATCACTTAAGAGGTTTGGTCCTTGGTTGGCTGTGGATATAATGGCAAGCGCCCGTTGAGATCTAGTGTACAGCTGCTCCACTAGGGTGTAAACCGCCTTGAGATTTATTAAACTGTTTTGGCCCAGATTGTTGCTCCAGGGACCTACGGGTGTTTTAATAGGTTAATAAGGCGGCTTATACTTCTGGCAAAAATAGAGTGTAAGTAACTAAAGGCAAATAACTCACCAAAGATTGCGGAGACCATCTGGGACACACAATTTTTTAAGCTAGTGAGCTCCGTGGTAACCTCCTTGAGAGCCGCCTCCGCTGTCTCAGCGCGCTGTATTAGCAAGGTTTTCTCGTCGGCCCAGGATTTCTAATCCGCATCAAAATTGGTCTTCAGTTTTTCAGCTTTAGAAAGGCTCAGCTGGAGTTTGGAGTCAGCGTTCTTTATCTCCGCCTCATGATCCACCAGCCGGGTCTTTGCATCAGTCAATTGAGACCCAATTCAGTCAAGGCGGTCTGCAAACATGCACAGGTGTGTTAAAATGTATTTCAATAAAGGTCATCATGATTAAAGTCCCAAGTACTTTGCAATGCAACACCACTCGGCACTTGGGGGTAATGTCTGCCAAAGCAATTTTTTAAAATGTGAAATGGCTCTTCTATGATTAAAGTCCCAAGTGTTTTACAAGTAACAACGCTTGGCACTTGGGGGCTAATGCATGATATTAAGAAAGTGTTTTCATGTTGAGCCGGATCACACTATGTGTTTCGACTGATTCAAGACAGTTATGAAGTTAAGTACCGGCTCATTTGTGATAAATTGAGCCGGCCCTTGGGGACTACATGTGAAATTTAGGCTGGACTTAAGGAAAATCTAAGACAGAGCATCAACCTATATCACAAGTCTACAGATCATTCAGGTTCAACATAATCCGGAGACTTGGGGCTGGCAGAGCATTATAAAATGGTGAAAGATGACAAACGTACCTCATATTTCAACTGTAGTTGCTTGACCATCTCAATTTCTGAGTCACGGCTGGAATGCACATGACTGAGGTAGCCAGACAGCACGTCACTAACGTTCAGGTGAGCGTAATGAGAGACATCAAACCGCACCTTCTGCCTCTCTAAAGCCTCTTGCTTAGCAGAGTGCCGGGCCAGTACAGTTGGGTTGCCCGACTCAACAAATCGACTACCAGTAATTATGACATCATTGTCAGAAGTCGTCGGCGGGTTAGCTAAGCTAGATGGCTCAGTGGTAGATAGATTAAGAATGGTCTCATCAGCTGGCGGCTCAGGAGGGTCCGATTGAACATGGACAGCCGGATCTTTTGGCACTTCAGATTGATCAGGAGGAGTTGGTTTGTCGGTTCAGGTGTAGGATCTTTCGGGTCTTCTGCCGGTTTAGTCACCTTGGCTTCTTGGACTTTGCTTGACCGCTAAGAAAGATTTTATGAGACAGTTAGTATAATGATGCAGTTTTAAATATGCAGAAGAAGGATCATTTTCCTTACCCAGGGGCAGTCTTGAAAGCCGGAAATTAAGTTTGTGACAAGTCGCCAGAAGAGCGAGAAACCTCCTGCAAAGGTAAAATAAAGTTAAGAGACTAAGGAAGTAGATTCATTGATAAAAGCAAAAGACAAAGGTGAAAGAAACCTCATTCTGGCGTTTTTGAGGAGTTTTTTGTAATTCGGAGGGCGGTTCATTGTCATCCTTAGTCCAGGCCTGAGGGCGGCTCTCATGTTGTTGTTTTTTCAAAAGAAAATGAAGGTCCAAATAAGCCAAAGGGTGCGAAAACCTTAGTTTCCAAGTTACCAGTCGAAGTTTCTGTCTTGGCAAAAGGGGCTAAGTCGGAGGAAATAGTTACCTCTTCTTCTACGGCCTGGCTGGCCCCCGTGTCGTCCTGGCAATAGTCAGTGTCAATAAGGTTGTTGAAAAACTGGCCAAGGGAGTCAAGGGCTACCTCCGACTCAGAAACATCATCCAGTTGGAACATGTCAGATGAAGTGTTCTTCTTCGTGGGCTTCCGGGTCGTTCTCCTGGCGGCTATGGCAGCGGCTCTAGCCTTCTTGGCAGCTTCATGATCATATTTGGCCTTCTAGAAATCAAATTTGGCCTTTAAGCAAATAATAGGTTAAAAAGCCATGCAAGTATTTAACTACTGAGGAAAACAAACAAGGAGGTCAAAGGGGTTCACCTCTGGAACCGGGTTAAGTTTGCAGAAGGGGTTTAATCCAACCTTACTGCATTCCTCGTATTTGCCATTCACGAGGATGGTTGACATTGCAACAATGTCCTCTTCAGTTAGTTGTACAGAGTTATGACGCAGAGAATCATTTGGGCCTCCGCCATATTTATACATCAACTTGGATTGGCGGCTTAGAGGGATGACCCGCCATGCGATCCAGCAACGGATCAGGTCAACTCCAGTTAAGCCATTTCCCAATAATGCTTGAATCATTTTGATAGATGGGATAAGCTTCTTCCGTTCAGCAGCAGTAAGCTTGTCAGGGAGCACAAACTTAGAATCAAGACGCTCCACACGATAACCCGGCAGTGGTTTTTCATCAGCTGGTGATATGTCTTGGCCATAGAACCAAGTTTGGTTCCAATCTTTGGGATGGCTTGGTAAGACTACTAAAGGAAAGACAGCAACCTGTCGGCGCTGAATCGAGATTCTGCCAAGTTCCAAGCTAGGTCCGTTGTTGCACTCATTCTGGCGGTTCAAATAAAAGTAATCTCTGAAGAGCTCCACAGTCGGTTCTTCTTGAAGATATACCTCACAGAGAACTTGAAAATTGCAGATATTGGATATGGAGTTGGGTCCAAGATCTTGTGGGTGAAGGTTGAAAAAATGCAGAACGTCTTTGAAGAACTTTGAGACGGGTGGTGAAAAACCCCGATTCATGTGGTCAGTAAAAATGATATATAACTTCACCGTCTTTTTGTTGAGGCTGTTCTACGGCCGGGTCAGGAGCACGATAGGACATAATTGTCTTCACCGACAAATATCCGACCGTGACAAAATATTTCAAGGTGTCCTCAGTGACTGTGGAAGGAACCCAGTTGTAGACCGTTGGCGCTTTTGACGGCATGATGAAAAAAGAGCAAACTGAAAAGAAAGTAATATGTCGATTCAAATTATTTGTGGAATTACAAGTTAAATGGTGATAGTACATATGAGTAATGGTGGCTTAAGTAAGGGCTAGTGACATCTAAAGGAAAAGTGAGCCAGTGTGATAAGCCACCATGACTAAAGATATTCGAAGGTTGCCAGAAATAGAATTGGCTAAGTGTTGAGACAAACAAGTTTCACAAGCTATTGTTATTATTCTGGATCAAGATGGTTCAGAAAAGAAAAGTAAATTTAGACCTAAAAAACTAGCACATAGGAGTTCGTCAGCTCTAAAGAGGCATTTGTACAAGAGAAAGGGATCTGCTAGCATCTAAAATGGATGTAAAACAACAGCTGCATAGGTTCTACACTTCTCTTAGATCAAAAGAGGGTGCGGTGGAGAATTTGCAAGGAATCTTCGACGAACAGTGAAGAACACAAGAAAGAGAACTCACGAACCCTAATGCAGATCTAAGGGGTGAAAAAGAAAGAGCTTACATATGCAGAGCTACTACGGGGGATCACCACCGTTTTTTCTGGACGAGCTCAGGGTGATGCAGCGGCCAACGTTGAGGACGACGGTGAGCGTTGCGGTGGCGGTGGAGCTCGAGAGGCGGCGAGATAAGGAAGAAGAAGAAAGAAGAAGGACCGGTCATGCCTATTTATAAGGAAATAGGTGAACGGATAGGTGCGAAAATCAAGGGAGACCAAAATGATGATTATCCAGCTAAATGGACGCCTCGATTCTCGGAAAGAATTTAAAGATAAGGATCCGTTAAAGATGACGTCAAGGTAGATTTCCAAATTTTCTGAAGATGACATCATGGCGGGTTACAGAGCTTTTACAAAAGGCGGAATATGAATTTCGTCTAAGTGTTAGAGATTGACAAGAACAAAGTTCAAATCAACCCAGAGCCTGAGGTTGTGGATATGACTACCAGGTATGACCCGCCCAGGAGGGGCCGGGTCAACCTTAATGGCGGGTTACTCAAAGAATCCCGACGAGTATACAAGGAGACGGTTCATTATAAGATTTGTAGTGTGCTCAAGCCTAGAGGCAGATTAAAGCCCATAGTTGTAAACCGCCATGTATCACTAAGACTTGTAAAGTAACGCATGTAAAAGAAGTCACCGAGCCGGACACGCTATATGAGCCGGCCGGGACTCTGTAGGCCGCCAGGCGTCAAGCCGTGTATATAAGGGGACGACCCGACGGCGGCTAGGGCAAGAAACAATAGATCGAGAGCCAAGCTAGCGTATTCCGCTCCTTGGTCATCGAAATCTAGCAATAGCACAACAACTGGACTAGGATTAACCTTCACCGCCAGGGCCCGAACCAGTATAAACCTCTCGTGTACTTTGTCCCAATTAACCCCTTTAAGCTTCCTAGTTGTGATGGCTCCACGACTAAGTCCTTTCATAGGGACATCTACCGTGACAATTCCATGACACTACAAGATTGATCTTTCTTGCAATGGGAGAAGTGCTTAGCTTTGGGTTTAATCTTGCGGTGCTCCATCCCAGTGACATAAAGGGAAATGACATGTATTGTATTGTTTCCATCGAGGATAAAAAGATGGGATTTATATCATATTGCTTGAGTTTATCCCTCTACATCATGTCATCTTACCTAATGCGTTACTCTGTTCTTATGAACTTAATACTATAGATGCATGCTAGATAGCAGTCGATGTATGGAGTAATAGTAGTAGATGCATGCAGGAGTCGGTCTACTTGTCATGGACATGATGCCTATACACATGATCATGCCTAGATATTCTTATAATTATTCGCTTTTCTATCAATTGCTCGACAGTAATTCGTTCACCCACCATAATACTTATGCTATCTTGAGAGAAGCCACTAGTGAAACCTATGGCCCCCGGGTCTATTCTCCATTATATTAATCTTCCATTAACAAGCTATTTCTATTACCTTTTATTTCGCAATCTTTAATTTTACTCTTTATCATAAAAATACCAAAAATGTTATCTTATCATCTCTATTAGATCTCACTCTCGTAAGTGACCGTGAAGGGATTGACAACCCCTTTATCGCGTTGGTTGCGAGGTTCTTGTTTGTTTGTGTAGGTACGAGGGACATGCGTGTGGCCTCCTACTAGATTGATACCTTGGTTCTCAAAAACCGAGGGAAATACTTACGCCACTTTGCTGCATCACCCTTTCCTCTTCAAGGGAAAACCAATGCAGTGCTTAAGAGGTAGCATGCCGCTGCTGCCCTGTGCAAGCAAGAAAGGGAGGATCGGGGTCAACTAATGTGATCCGTGCCGCTAAAAATTTGGGAAGCTAGGACCCGGATAAAAGTGATGCACAACACAAGGGCATGAAACACAATGGCCCGACCGTACGCAAACAAAGACAACTTTCCAAACACCCCCTTCCACCCTCCTCACCCACTCATGCTTGGCTCGAGAGGCCCGTGACATTCAACTCACTTTGATGACATGTGAGGTTGTGCATCCCATCAGGGCACAACCTATCCATCAAATTGGTCATCTGGTTTAGCAGCAATGAAACTAAGGAAGAGAAAATTCCCTGCATGTCCATGGTGGAGCACGAAGATCATCATGTCTCCAATATCCATGATGTATAGTGTCGGTGTCAAAACCGGCGGATCTCGGGTAGGGGGTCCCGAACTGTGCGTCTAGACCGGATGGTAACAGGAGGCAGGGGACACGATGTTTTACCCAGGTTGGGGCCCTCTTGATGGAGGTAAAACCCTACGTCCTGCTTGATTGATATTGATGATATGGGTAGTACAAGAGTAGATCTACCACGAGATCAGAGAGGCTAAACCCTAGAAGCTACCCTATGGTATGATTGTATGTTATGGTTTTTGCCCTACGGACTAAAACCCTTCGGTTTATATAGACATTGGAGAGGGTTAGGGTTACACAAGGTCGGTTACAAAGGAGGAGATATCCATATCCGTATTGCCTAGCTTGCCTTCCACGCCAAGTAGAGTCCCATCCGGACACGAGACAAAGTCTTCAATCTTGTATCTTCATAGTCTAATAGTCCGGCCAATGGAGATAGTCCGGCTGTCCGGAGACCCCCTAATCCAGGACTCCCTCAGTAGCCCCCGAACCAGGCTTCAATGACAATGAGTCCGGCGCGCAGTATTGTCTTCGGCATTGCAAGGCGGGTTCCTCTCCAAATTCTGTGTACCTTTCGAAATAGTGTCCGGTTTCTTGTGAATGTTCCACTCCTTGGCTTCCACGCCCAATAATGGCCACTTTCCACATGTCGAGCGAATGTGAAGAGTCCGTGTGTTTTCATATTTACCCCCCTAGCTGTGTAGATGAGCCGCCCATTAAAAAGACGAGGATTCAGATCCAAATCACACCATCCTTCCTTGGCGAGCCTTCATCAGAGCGCACCCGACAGAGATCCATTCCATCATGGCTAGTCGACGCAGCTCCTCCTCTCGCTCCCCTAGCTCCAAGCCTGGAGATTGGGAGAGATGTTCCGTCCCGCACAGCAAATTAGTGATGCTTCAGACCAAGGGATTTCTTCCCCCAGTGTACTTGGTCCCGGTTCGAGCCGGGCTTGCCACCTATAATGGCGGAGAGCAAGAGGAGAGCCTTCCCAATCCCTCCAAGGGAGAGCGGTATGCCTTGTCCCTTATTTGGTAACAGGGCTCAGATTCCCAATTCATCTGTTTCTCTGGGGGCTCCTGGAGTTCTACGGCCTCCAGTTGCACAACCTTACACCTGCCTCCATGCTGCATATCGCGAGATTCGTAGCCCTTTGCGAGTTGTTTTTGGGCTGTGAGGCTCATTTCACTCTGTGGAAGAACCTGTTCTGCCTTGTGCCCCGTTCTCAGAAGGGGTCAATATATCAAGTGGGCGGAGCCAAAGTGTGGCGCATTGCCGGGACCGGATACCTGTCCGGGACCCCAAAGAAGACGTCCGAAGACTTGCCTTCAGAATGGTTTTATATAGAAGACGGCCCCTCCCGGATCCTATTCGGATCGGCCTTCCTGAGTTCGACAACGCCCCTTTGAACAAGCGCCGGAGCTGGCGTCCACGGAGCTCCCTGGAGGAAGATGACAGGGACATTCTTTACCTGATGAGCCGGATAAGTTTTTTAGCTCGATCCGGATTGACCATGATCGAGGTCATGGCCATATGCATCATGCGGGGGGTGCAGCCGCTTCAGTATAGAGGCTACCCCATGTGGGATTTCAACGGGGAGGATGACGCCACCCGCCACGGCCGTAAAGGGCCAAGATCGGTTGCTGATCTAATAAAGATCTTATCCACTTTGTATAAGGGAGAAGAGGAGGAATTCCTTCGTGTCAACCCGCAGGGCGGATTTTCTATGTACAATCCTCCGAGCTAGGTAAGCAGAGACTTTTTTCTCGCCCATCCGTTTCATATTTCCGCAGTCAAGTACTCAGTCTAGCGATTTCCATGCAGGAACTGCGCCAGGCTGTAAGGGAGATAAACAACCCCCCTCCACAACCCGAGGACCTTGGATGATCCCTTCACCCGGCCTCCCAACAGGATCCGGACATATCCGTGGAGCTGATCAATGGGGTGTTTTACCAATCGAGCAATGATAATGCTTTGGTGGCCATTACGGACGATTACCCTGGGCTAGTTCCAGCCTCACAGGTGACTGACACCGAAGTCCCAGCACTTCAAAAAGGGATCCGTCCTTGCGTGTTTTTGAACGCCGTATAACAGCCGTGTTTTGCAGGGGAGGTCCTCGAGGCAGAAGGCCGAGCCTGCGGCAACTGGCCAACAAGGGGCCGCGAGGCCCGGCAGGCTGAAAAGACCCGCAGTCCGGATTGAGACACCGGTGCAGCGGTACGGCGCATCGTCTTTATTGCAAGACATTATTCTCAGAGGCATATTAATGCCCATGCCTTCTTTTTAGGAAAAAGAGCGCTCGCCAGACTATACCCGGAGAGGCTACCAATCGCGCCTCCACAAGCCAGGCACCAAGGCCGGATTCGGAGGCGGGAACGAATACGAGGCGTGCGCCGGGTGCTCCTCTGACAGAGGATGCGGATAAACTATCCGCCACCCATTCCGAGGTGGAAAGTGCCATGAACCACAGGCGTCGCCGGACTGTTCTTCGTGACGCTTGTTTCTCCCAAGAGGCATTGGATGCCTTCAAGTCGGGACACGCGCACCTCCGTGCCGCTCAAAACGGTCTAGCCAGAGCCACGGAGTAGTATGTAAAAGACATACGGGTGAGAAAATTTGGTGATTATATATATCAGTAGCCCCTGAGACTTGAAACAGTTAGGATAACTGATTTAAGGATCATTTGTTATGCAGGTTCTTACCGAAAAGAATACTCAACTGTCCCAGGAGCTGGAAGAGTGCAAAGCACAACTTCAGGCCGCACTGGCCGCAGCAGGGGAGCCCAAAGAGACCCCCTCTAGTAACATATCCTTCAAATGATAAGTATCATATAGAATGCGGCGTGTATGCAGATCTGACGATAAAATTGCAGATGATACGGGATCAAATCCGGATAAGAAACAACTCCAATGCCAGCTGAAGGCCGGTGAGAACATGCTTACGAGGGTGAGGCAGGAGAAAAATGATCTCCAAGATGCCAACACCAAGTTGGGCGTGGAACTACAAGATGTTCATGCCCAACTGTCGGACTCTGCTAAGGAAAATCGGCGGCTTCGACGCGGTAAGTGCTTGAACGAACTTTGAAAAAGAGTTCGGCGAGGAAGCTGGCTGATAGAGTTATGTCTGTAGGTATGCTAACAGGTCGTCCTGCCGAGGAAATGCCCGATTCAATGGGTGAACTTCTTCCCAAGCTCTCACAGCTGCACGAATGAGTTCGGCAGGTGATGCAAGGCGTCGCCCAGGCCTTGTGGCCATCCGTCTCCATACCCGAAGGCCTTGGAGAGCTTGTAGAAAAGCTAAAGGGAGCGCGGCGCTTCCTATTATGGAAGAGATCGGCCTACCGTTAGGGCGCCAGGGAAGCCTGGGCAATGGTGAAGACACGGTACATGAAGGCTGACCCGAACCACATGGCCGAAGTCGGACCTGTGGGGCCCGATGGGAAGGAGATACCTGTGATCTTAGTGTACGGCCAAGTAGAATTGGCCGCAAAGTATTCCCAACAGGACTGTAGACTAGACAACCTATTGGATGGTATTGAAGAGGAGTTCAACCAGTCAAATTGACTATGTAATTTTAAAGTGACATGTATAATTCCTTCTAGCCGGATTGTAGATTGTTTGTCGTGGCGGACCTTTTCGCTTCAACCTCAGGACCCGAAAGTCCAGAGTGTATCCGAATACCCTCCCGGTTATGTAAGAACTGGGGCATGCGTGGAGACCAGGCGTAGGGGTCATTAGTGCTTTATTAGACAAGTGCCCAACTAGTTATGTTATATTACATGGGTAGTAAGAAACATCTTCCAGGGAGAATAATTCCGTTAAGCGTTCCTTTCCCTGGGTAAGCATGCCCTAAAGTGCATGTCTGGACTGCGACAAGAAGCACAGAAAAAGCATCTGGGGGCAGATATGGATAATAAATAAAAGTCATCTTTTGTTCACCAACCGAATATTCCCTTAAGAACGCTAGCTTTCGGCTTCACCCAGTCTGAGGTACACGTCCGACTGACCCGGCGGTAACAATCGCAGAGGTGCTCCCCTTATGCCCTAGCCAAATTAACGGGAACGTAGGGCATAAATACAAGAGCCAGGCAACCCAGCTTGGCCAAAACTTAAGTTATATCGATGCATATAATGGTGAAAAAAGGTACATGCAGAAGTATAACACATGTGTTGGGCGTGAGGCCCAGGTAAATAATTTAAGCTTCTGTGAAAGAAGCCCCCAGGTATGAAGAGTGCGGCTAGCACATCTGTAATGAATGAGTGAGGCACAAGGTGACCCTTGAAGGCCTAGAGAAATAAAAGAAAGAAAGGGAAACAAGATAGATGATGCATATGAAGAAAATGGACAAAGGGAGGGGACTAACATAAAGTCCGGTGCTAGGCATAGAATCTTCGGAGCCTGGCTGTGTTCCATGGGTTCGGCTCGAGTCGACTAGTCGATGCATCCCGCAGTCGATATGCTCCACCAGTCAGAACTTGGTCGATAATGAAGGGACCTTCCCATTTGGGCTCGAGCTTGTTCTTTTTCTTATCCAGCAGCCGTAGAACTAGTTCGCCAACATTATAAGTTTTGGCCCATAGTTCTCTGCTTTGGTATCTGCGTGCCTGTTGCTGGTAAAATGCGGAACGGGCTTTGGCTACGTCGCGCTCTTCCTCCAAGGTGTCCAGACTATCCTGCTGATCGAGCTCGGCTTCTCTTTCTTCGTACATGCGCACTCGAGGTGAGTCATGAATTATGTCACACGGCAGGACTGCCTCTGCGCCGTACACCATAAAAATGGTGTGTATCCGGTACTATGATTCGGCGTGGTCCGCAGCCCCCAGAGTACGGAGTCAAGCTCCTCTACCCAGTGCATGTCAGACTCCGTTAAGGAGCGCACTAATCTGGGTTTAATGCCGCTCATTATAAGACCATTTGCTCGTTCGACTTGACCGTTGGTTTGTGGGTGATAGACTGAAGCATAATCGAGCTTGATGCCCATTTTGCTGCACCAGAGTTTTACCTCGTCGGCCGTGAAGTTCGTGCCATTATCAGTGATGATGCTGTGGGGGACGCCGTAACGGTGTACAACCCCGGATATGAAATCTATCACCGGTCCAGATTCGGCTGTTTTAACCGGTTTATCCTCTATCCATTTGGTGAATTTATCCACCATGACCAATAAGTATTTTTTCTTGTGGGTTCCCCCTTTAAGGGGTCCAACCATGTCAAGCCCCCAGACCGCGAAGGGCCATGTAAAGGGGATTGTTTGGAGGGCGGTGGGTGGCATGTGGCTTTGATTTGCAAAGAGCTAGCACCCGGCGCAACGTTGGACCAAGTCATGTGCATCTGCCCGGGCCGTTTGCCAATAGAATCCTGTACGGAAGGCCTGGCTTACAAGAGCCCGGGCTGCGGCATGGTGACCGCCGAGTCCGGCGTGAATTTCTACCAAAAGGTTCCGCCCTTCCTCTTCGGAGATGCACCTTTGAAGGACTCCGGTAGCGCTTTTTTTGTACAATTCTCCCTCATGGACCCTGTAGGCCTTGGATCGCCGCACTATGCAACATGCCTCATTTTGGTCCTCCGGAAGTTCCTGTCTAGTTATGTAGGCCAGGAATGGTTCTGTCCTCGGGGCAATAATGGCCATTATTTCATGGGCTGATTGTGTTATTTCGGTGGCGGAGCCTCCGATTGTGTCAGCGAGTTCGGTATCGGGTATTTTGGCCGGGTCCAGACTGTTGTTACCGGTGTCCCCTTCCCATGCTACGGATGGCTTCAAAAGCCTTTCCAGAAATATGTTGGGAAGGACCGCGTCGCGTTTTGCACCGATGCGGGCGAGGATATCCGCCGCCTGATTGTTTTCCCGAGCCACATGGTGAAATTCGAGCCCCTCGAACCGAGCTGACATTTTTAGGATGGCACTGCGATAAGCTGCCATTTTCGGATCCTTACCATCAAAGTCTCCATTTATTTGGGATATCGCGAGGTTCAAATCCCCGCGCACCTCTAGGCGTTGAATGCCCAAGGATACTGCCATTCGAAGACCATGTAGAAGGGCGTCATATTCGGATGCGTTGTTGGAGTACGTATTGAACGGTGTCTCCTATTGGGGACATCAAAACGACGCCAGTCCCCAGACCAGCCAACATTTTGGAGTCGTCGAAGTGCATGATCCAGTTTGAATATGTGTCGTACTCTTTAGGGAGTTCGGCTTCCGTCCATTCAGCGACGAAGTCAGCCAAAACTTGCGACTTAATAGCTCGCCGTGGCTTGTAAGTTATGTCGAACGGGAGGAGCTCAATGGCCCATTTGGAAATCCGGCCTGTCGCATCGCGGTTGTTTATAATACTGTTAAGTGGTACTTCCGAGGCTACCGTTATCGAACACTCTTGAAAGTAGTGTCGCAGCTTCCGGGATGCCATTAATACCGCGTACGCTATCTTTTGATAATGCGGGTACCGTGATTTGCATGGAGTAATGGTAGTGGACACATAGTAAACCGGCTTTTGAAGGGGGAATTTGTGTCCGTCCACTTCCCGCTCGACGACGAGCACTGCGCTTACGACTTGATGAGTTGCCGCAATGTATAATAGCATTGGTTCGCCAATGTTTGGCACGGCCCGCCATTATGGCTTTGATTTCATTGAGTTCGGCCGTGGCGGCATCTGTCCACTCGAAGTGTTCGGTGCGCCGAAGGAGGCGATAAAGGGGTAATGCCTTTTCGCCCAGGCGGGAGATAAAGCGGCTTAGAGCCGCCATGCATCTAGTCAATTTTTGTATTTGTTTGAGGTATGTTGGGGTAGCCAACTGTGACAACGCTCGGATTTTGGCCGGATTAGCTTCAATACCTCTACTAGAGACAATGAATCCCAGGAGCTTTCCGGCTGGTATGCCGAAAACGCATTTTTCCAGATTGAGCTTGATGTCATATGTTCGGAGGTTGTCGAATGTGAGCCTCAAGTCGTCTACTAGAGTTTCGACATGCTTGGTTTTAACGACCACGTCATCTACGTATGCCTCCACTGTTTTGCCGATCTAGTTTGCCAGACATGTCTAAATCATGCGCTGATATGTTGCGCCGGCGTTTTTGAGCCCGAAGGGCATTGTGTTGAAGCGGAATGGGCCATATGGTGTGATGAATGCCGTTGTGGCTTGGTCTGGCTCTTCCATTTTAATTTTATGGTAACCGGTGTATGTGTCGGGGAAACACAATGAATCGTGTCCTGCGGTAGCATCGATGATTTGATCGATGCGGGGGAGGGGGAAGGGATCCTTTGGGCAGGCCTTGTTAAGGTCCTTAAAATTGATGCACAAGCGCCAGGATTTGTCCTTCTTTGGTACCATCACCAGGTTTGCTAGCCAGTCCGGATGTTTTATGTCTCTGATGAATCCGGCCTCCAATAGCGTGGCTAGTTCCTCTCCCATGGCTTGTCTCTTAGGTTCGGAGAAACATCGAAGAGCCTGCTTGACTGGCTTGAATCCTTTTAGGATATTTAGGCTGTGCTCAGTCAGCCTGCGTGGGATTCCTGGCATGTCTGAAGGGTGCCAGGCAAAAATGTCCTAGTTCTCGCGTAGGAACTCTCGCAGTGTGACATCAACATCAGGGTTTAATTGTGCCCCGATGGAAGCTGTTTTTGTAGGGTCCGTTGGATGGACTTGGAATTTGACTATTTCGTCCACCGGTTTAAAGGAGGTGGACTTGGACCGTGGAGCGCAACGCAGTTAGTTCCTCGGCCGCTAAGGCTTCGGATAGTGCCTCAAGGGCCAGTGCAATTGTCTTATTTTCGGCGCGGAGTGCTATGTCCGTATCGCTAGCAAGAGTGATGATTCCGTTGGGCCCAGGCATTTTGAGCGTCATGTACCCGTAATGGGGTATGGCTTGGAAGATTGTAAACGCCTCCCTCCCTAATGGAGCGTGGTATCCGCTGCTGAACGGGGCCACTTGGAATGTGATTTCTTCAGACCTGTAATTATCCGGCGTGCCGAATACCACGTCTAGTTTGATTTTTCCAGCACAGCATGCTTCCCGACTGGGGATGATTCCTCTAAAGGTTGTGCTGCTTTGCTCAATGCGGCTCCAGTCTATTTTCATATTTTGAAGAGTTTCCTCATAGATGAGGTTTAATCCGCTGCCGCCGTCCATGAGTACCTTGGTGTGTAGAAAGCCGTCCACGATTGGACTGAGGACCAGTGCGGCTGGTGCTCGGGCTGTTCAGAATTTAGGTTCGTCACTTGCATTGAAGGTAATAGCCGTGTCACTCTAAGGATTTATTTCTGCTATGTGGCAGATTTCGGCCATGCTGCGGAGTGTTCGCTTGCGTCTATTATTTGATGCGAAGGTCTCAAAGACCGTTAACACTGTATTGTTGTCCACGGGATGGTGCTCTGTGGTCTTTGGGAGGAGTAGATCCTCACCACTTTTGGCCACCTGCCGGAGTATCCAACATGCTCTAAGGTTGTGCGTTGGTATTGCATCTGCTGTACTATGAATTTTGCAGGTTCCGTCGAGCCATCCCTCCAGTACGGTTCCTTGCCCCGTAGAGGGCTTTTGCTTTTTGGTAGTTAACCTAGGTGTATTGTGATAATGCACCCTTTTATTTCGGACTGGGTTTGTATTCAGGGCCAGATTATCCCAAAATTTTATTTCGGTTTTCCAGGCGCTTTCCATCGCACAGTACTTTCGTACTATAGATACCAAGTCGGCAAAGCATGGAATTTCGCAACGACTTATGGCATTGATGATTCCCTTGTCCGTGCAATTATTGCAGAAGAATGAAATTGCGTCTTCCTCACGGCAGTCCTTTATCCTGTTCATGACCAGGAGGAATCTGGCCCAGTAATGGTGTACTGTTTCTTCGGGCTCTTGCCTAATTTGGGATAGATCGCGTATGTTTGTGTGGGTGGGTGGAATTGAATCCGAATCCTCACCCAATCTGAGACTCGGGGGCCAAGGAGTTTCCGAACTTGGAAGTTTGGATTCTTGGATGTTTGCCAATAAATCTAGCCCGCTGCCTGATTCTAGGTTCAGGCCTTGAGTGACGTCCTCCCCTCCACGTGTATCTGGCTTGGAGGGATCGGGAATCCGGACATAGCTAGTCCTTAAGATAGATGAAGGGTTGCCACATTGTTCCTCCACCACTGCAACGTGATGGGTAACCTGGGGAGAGTTGATCTCTCTCAGATCGGGTTTAGGCCCAATCTGATCATAGTCTGTAGTGACTCCCAGGGCGGCGATGCGATCCAAGAGCTCATTCAGGGAAGAGAGCTCTATTGGATCTAACTGCTCGGTGAGTTCCGAGTTGACTTGAAGATTGCTTTCGATGACCTGAGAAGTCATCGTCGGCGCACTGGCCGAACAGGCGGTCATGACAAAACCACCTAGCCGGAGAGTTTGGCCGATAGCCAAAGCTCCCTCAGCAATAGTGCCGTCTTTAAAGACGGGATGAGACATCCTTCCTGGTGGCGACGGCCCAGCGAACTCTCAATGAAAGCACCAATGTCGGTGTCAAAATCGGCGGATCTCGGGTAGGGGGTCCCGAATAGTGCGTCTAGGCCGGATGGTAACAGGAGGTAGGGGACACGATGTTTTACCCATGTTTGGGCCCTCTTGATGGAGGTAAAACCCTACGTCCTGCTTGATTGATATTGATGATATGGGTAGTACAAGAGTAGATCTACCACGAGATCAGAGAGGCTAAACCCTAGAAGCTACCCTATGGTATGATTGTATGTTATGGTTGTTGCCCTACGGACTAAAACCCTTCGGTTTATATAGACAGCGGAGAGGGTTAGGGTTACACAAGGTCGGTTACAAAGGAGGAGATATCCATATCCGTATTGCCTAGCTTGCCTTCCACGCCAAGTAGAGTCCCATCTAGACACGAGACGAAGTCTTCAATCTTGTATCTTCATAGTCTAACAGTCCGGCCAACGGAGATAGCCCGGATGTCCGGAGACCCCCTAATCCAGGACTCCCTCAAACACCTTTAGTACTTTCCGCCACCCAAAAAGGAGGACGCGTCCATCGTTTGCTCGTGAGGTCGACTATGAAGTTGATTTAATATTGACACTAGGATGGAGAACAAATTTCATATTAGCATTTGCATCGATAGGAATGATCTCTTGGCCAGCTTCGTAATGATCCACAAGCATCCAAATTTGATCAAAAAAGCCGGTGACAAACTATCGGTGTCAAAACCGGCGGATCTCGGGTAGGGGTTCCCATACTGTGGATCTTGGATCGATGGGGAACAAGGGAAGCATAACACGATATTTACCTAGGTTCAAGCCCTCTCTAAGAGGCAATAACCTACGTCCTGCTTGATTATATTGCTTGTGTATATGGGGGTTACAGAGTTGATCTACCTCAAGATCAGAGGAACTAAACCCTAACTAGTAGGACGGCGATTGTTCTCTTGGCCTCTACGGACTAAGCCCCCTGGTTTATATAGACACCAGGGGTCCTAGGGTTTACATACAGTCAGTTACATATAAAGGAACACCGGATCTTCCATATTGACTTGGAGCACACACCAAGGCAAAAAAGTCTTCGGACCGGACACAATGCAGCCCAACAGTCCGGCCCATGAGAGCTGGGTTGGCCTCCTGAGGACCCCCTAGTCTAGGCCTCCCTTAGTAGCCCCCGAACTAGCCTTCAACGCTGACTTCCTATAACTCCCATGACTGCATACTCCGGCTTGCAGGCGAGTTCCCTTGTCTTCTGAGTATTCGGAATAATCATCCCCCAAAGAAGTCTTCAAACGATGCTTGATCCAATTCGGCTATATGCCGAGCCGTGTCCGGAGTCTGAACTATCTGTTTTACTTAGCCCCAAAGGCCAATCATTTAAGTGTAAACAGTATCTTTGACTAACAACTTTTGGCCTAGTCATAAACAATAAAACCCGATATGTGGTTCGAGGCCGTCCCTTCACAGGCATGTCTCTTCGAGGTGGAGATCGTGCCCCATTTTATAAGGGATTCAATCAATGATTTCGTAGTACTATGACTGCTTATAAAAGGGAGTAGCCATAATCGTCCCCGTACCCCTTCTTCTGCCTCTCGCCATAGCCTTTCCCAATCTACAGAGCTTGAGCACTCCAACTCATCTTTCCTCAAAGTCAAGTTCGGCAATGGCCGGATCTAGAGCGAAGGGCAAGTGGGAGGCCTCGTGCGTCACCAACAACGACATCGAGGACTTGAAGCAAGCAGGCTTCCTCTCCCTTAACATCACTCATCGGTCCCCAGAGGAGGGCCAGATCATGCAGACACCCCATGCCGGTGAACAGGTAGTGTTCGTCCCCCACTTCATCCAAGGAGTGAGTTTCCCCCTCCATCCATTCGTACGAGGTTTGATGTTCTACTATGGGATCGAGTTCCACAACCTGGCTCCGAACTCTTCCTTCACATCTCAGCCTTCATCATCATCTGCGAGGCCTTCCTTCGGCTCCAGTCGCACTTCGGCTTATGGTTGAAGGTATATAATGTTAAGCCAAAGATCATCAACAACCATCATGTAGATTGCGGAGGTGCCATGGTGAGCAGGCTTACCCGACTTGACTGGCCAGATGGCGTGTTTGTAGACACGGTCAACATCTGGCAGAAAGAGTGGTTGTACATCATGGAGCCCCACGAGGCAAATTGGGAAACTGCTTCAGATTTTAGATCCGGACCCCCGCAAGGTTAACCTTGTGGACCAGACAGAGCCTCGACTAGGAGCCTGTCGCTGAGGTGAAGGCATTGCAAAAGCGTGTCACCAACATGATAGAGGCGGGGGTCACACTGACCAACATGGTCCAGATTATGCTCCATCGCAGTCTGCTACCCTGCCAATGTCGAGCCACCCCGATGTGGTCCTGGAAGCCCGAATATCCCTGCTCCGTGCAGTATTTCCACGACACCACTCGTGAGAAGTTGCGGAGAGCAATGTTCTAGCCACATGAGACCTGGCCAGCCAAGGCGGAAGACATCGGCCTCGACGCCGAACACCCTCCCAAGGAAGTAATGTCATACCACTCCCCCTTATGCTTGGATATTTATATTTTCATTACGGCTCTTAATCCCCTGTTTCTTCCAAGGTTGGCTAAAGAAAGCTGTGAAGATGGGCAACCCGACCCCACTGCCCGAAGACCCCATGTCTGCCTAGGCAAGGGAGATGGTGACGCTGGCGCCTTACACGACTCTGGAGAAGAAGGAGAAAAAGAAGAACCCCACGAGGGGGGCTCGGGAGGGCCTCCGCCCACAAGTCTCTCCAGACACCAAGTCCGGGGATACTCACTCCCCTTCCGAACAAGAGGGGGACCAGGAAGAAGAGGAGGAGGAGAGTGATGCATGCTAGAATACGTCGGTATTTCCCCAAAGAGGAAGGGATGATGCAGCACAGCGATGGTAGGTATTTCCCTCAGTGATGAGACCAAGGTTATCAAACTAGTAGGAGAACCAAGCAACAATACGTAAACAACACCTGCACACAAATAACAAATACTCGCAACCTGACGTCATAAAGGGGTTGTCAATCCATTTCGGATAACAACGCCACAAATTGGTAAACAGATGTGATAAAAATATGATAGACGGGGTAAATAGATCTCAGATAAAATAAATTGCAGCAAGGTATTTCTATATTTTTGGGTTTAATAGATCTGAAGATAAAAGCAAAGGAAAATAGATTGCAAAGGCAAATATATTAAGGAAGAGACCCGGGGGCCGTAGGTTTCACTATTGGGCAATCGATAGAACCTCAAATAATCATGACGATATCTAAGCAATGATCATTATATAGGCATCACATCCAAGATTAGTAGACGGACTCCTGCCTGCATCTACTACTATTACTCCACACATCGACCGCTATCCAGCATGCATCTAGTGTATTAAGTTCATGGAGAAATAAAGTAATGCAATAAGAACGACGATGTCATGCCCAATATGCGACTCTATCCTAAAGGACCTCGAAGGTCCCGCCAAGGATAGAACCACATATTGACACGCTTTTGCAAGGTGGATATCATTACATTGTACCATTACATAATAATTGGGGATACATACAAAGGCATACAATGCCACATGAATACATCAAACATCATACATGAGAACAACATCTGACTGCGGATGAAACACAAACAAAAACTCAAACGACATCCACCCTGGTAGCCCAGGCTGCCGACCAGGAACCTATCCCAAGATCGACGAAGAAGAAGAATAACTCCAAAACAAGTAAGCATCGCTCTCACGTCATGATCATCGCGTTACCTATACCTGCAACTGTTGTTGTAGTAATCTGTGAGCCACGAGGACTCAACAATCCCATTACCATGGGTATCTAGACTAGCAAAGCTTAATGGGTAGGAAATGATAAGTGGGGAGGTTGCAGCAAGCGACTAAGCATTGTATGGTGGCTAACATACGAGTATAAGTGTAAGATCAGAAACTGTGTGAACCGTCGCAAACTAGTAATGATCAAGAAGTGATCCTGAACTACTTACGTTCAAACATAACCCCACCGTGTTCTCTTCTCGAACTTTCCCGAAAAGAGACAGTCACGGTTACGCACGCGGTTGGTGTATTTTAGTTGAGTTTACTTCAAGTTCACTACAACCGGATATTAACAAATTTCCATCTGCCACATAACCGCGGGAACGACTCTCGAAAGTTTAAACCCTGTAGGGTGTCCCAACTTAGCCCATGACAAGCTCACGATCTGCGGAGACAATCCTCCATCACGGGACCCTTCGATCCGACTCGGAATCCCGGTGCACAAGACATTTCGACAATGGTAAAACTAATCCAGCAAGACCTCCCGGCGTGCCGACACCCCGATAGTAGCCGCGCGTATCTCATCTCAAGCCACGACCAGATAAGCAAAGCATACAGGATGCAAATACCCCAAGTTGCCTAGGGGCGGTCTCGCACAATGCTCTAGTTTGGGACCAACACCATCGGCATTGGTCCCCTATATGTAGAAAAGAATCCTCGGGTTCATGACGCCCTATGCCAATTAATTATTTAGTTCAATATTATTATGGCAAATGTTAAAACAAATGTTGGGCCTTGCTAGAAGAGTTTTATTCAAAGAGAACTGTCAATAGGGGCCCATAAACCCTCACCATGTTAGGGACACATAATCAAGGAACATAACACCGGTATGATGGAAACTAGGGCCGCAAGAGTGGAACAAAACACCAGGAAAAAGGCCGAGCCTTCCACCCTTTACCAAGTATATATGAGCATTAATTAAAGTAAGAGATCCCATGAAATCCATGTCCCAACATGGAACAACCTGCAACTGCACCTGCAACTAGCAATGCTATAAGAGGGGCTGAGGAAGCGGTAACATAGCCAAACAACAGTTTGCTAGGATTGTGAAAAAGGTTAGAGGTTGTTTCATTGAAATTTGGGAGGCTTGATAAAGAAGTGGTAGGTAGCGCGACATAGCGATAGTGTCGGGACCACGATTCTAAGTCACACCGATCTAGCATGTAACACCTCATATCACTTTGCGGCATCACGCATGGTATTCCCACGGGTGTTGCCTTACCATGGCCCGGGACCGTTTGCGCCTTTTGGCTCACGTATATGATAGTGTCGCTAGCATCCATATGACAGAGAACCCGGGCCGACATGACTAGTCGTGAACCCAAAGTGGCACTAACTTACGGGGACAGGCATACATGAATCAACATCGAGCATGTCGGTCAGCAGCGTGCGAATCCGGGCTGTAGCACTGGGTTAACATGACTCTGGTGAACCGGGCTATAGCAGGCTAGCCAGGACTCCGGATGTCACTGCGTGACATTTCCCCGAAGGGACAGACATAGGAACAAAGTGAATCACATGCCGGCCAGTCTAAGTGTTCCGGAGCAGTAGTGCTGGGCTAGCAGGACTCCGGGTAAACCGGGCTGTAGCGGACTACCATGGCTCGGTGGAATCACTAGAATACATTTCCCCATAAGAGAGGCTACCAAGGATAAACAACCAGGTTGTCGGATCCCACACATAGCAATACACGTCACACGTATGCATAACATGCAAGTATGTGATGTACAACATGGCATCACAACATAACACAAACTCATATAGATAAAGGCCCAGAAGAGCCACATAGCATAAATACAAACCGAGGTCTCATGACCCATCATTCAGAGCATACAAGCAACGGAAGCATTACATGTCTGAGTACAGACAACTAAAAAAGAAAAAGGCTGAGAAGCCTGACTATCTACAAGTCCCTCCCAAGGGTACAAGATCGTAGCTGAGGTAACAAGCTACTCATCAAAGTCCAAGAGGTACTACTAGTGAGACAGATGTCTCACCTGCAAAACATAAATAAATCAAACGTGAGTACAAAGGTACTCAGCAAGACATACATCAGATCGTATCATACATGCATTAATATCAAGAAGGCAATGTGGGGTTTAGTTGCAGCAAGCCAGCTTTGACTCAGTGGCTATCCTGTTCTACGACAACGAGAAACTTCTTTGAGGTGAGGCAGCGCACACAAGTCCACTAAACACCACATCAATACACTGCTATGGATTCATCCCCGTCTCTCTACGAGAAGGCCATCCATAGCACTCACACTTGTCTTGAGCATTTTAGAGTATCCACTTTAAGTTGTCTATGTACCACGTAAGCATCCAAGAAGTCCATAACTGAGGACACGGATATTCGAATAGATCATGATAACCCTGCAGGGGTGTACTTCTTCACACACGCTCTCACCACTTATCACCGTGTACAGATCATGTATCTCGGCAACCTTCAAGCGGAAGCCTGGCGAGGGTGTCGGACACGACATGACTAACCACACAAGACTCTAGTCCGGGTTTATCACCTATTCGGGTTCCATCCGCAAGGATATCCGGCCGGGGTTTTGCTCACGGCCCCAAACGATGTGTACAGGGTTCTCGAGCCCACCATCCGGGTGCCACTCGGTACACCGAGCCATGGTGCCTAGTCTATCCCAAGTCCACCCTGCCAGGTGCCACTCGGTAGAAATATAGCACTACCTACGAACACCAGAAACTATTTGCAACTCCTGGACAGAGATCAAGGCGGTTAATAAGTCGAGAGAGCTTGGAGCCCCGGAGCCCAATGTGTGGTAGTAGCTAGTCATTGGACAACTTACACGGAACTCAGTTCTTAAGGACAGTCCCAATGAGACAACCCACCATGTACTCCTACATGGCCTCTCACCGCTACCTTTACCAAATCGTGTTCACACGCTTAACTCTCAGCACCAGAACATATCATAACACTCCAATTCATTCCTGATGAATCAGACCTGACATAACTCTAAGCAATAGCAGGCATGGCATGGTAGGAACACAACATGGCTCAATCAACTCCTACACATGCTAGTGGGTTTTAACTATTTACTGTGGCAATGACAGGTTATGCAGAGGAATGGGTTCAACTACCGCAGCATAAAGTAGCAGTTGTATCGTTGTTGTCCTAATGTAATAAATGAGATCAGTAGCAAGAGAGTAGGATTGTATTGGATGAACAAGGGGGTTTGCTTGCCTGGTAGATCAACAAGGGGTCACTTCTCCTCTGACAGGTACTCTGGATCGGTCTCCGGAGCAGGACCTATCGAGAAGGAACGGTGTCAGCAATCAATACACATGCATATGCAACAATATGATGCATGAACATAGCATGAAGATGTGATGTTGTTTGAGATAATGCATTTAGCATTCTATTTGGAAGAGGTCCATTTGAACCAAAGGTTCAAATGCAACTCTAATTACAATCCCTTTAAATGACATAAGTGTGTTTTCATATATACAGCACGTATAGGTTGGTTTATCATGCATGAAAATGGTACAAATGGATAGTTTGCATTTTTCTGATAATTTTTCATATATAAACTATTTCAATCTGAGCTACGGTTGAATTTCTATGAATTTTTGAAGTTTAGCTAATTTTCTGGAATTTCCAAAGTAGAAATAATCCAGAAAATGATTACTGCGTCAGCATGATAGCAGCATTGCGTCAGCAAGTCAAAGGCGGCTGACCAGGTCAAACCTGACGTGTGGGGTCCACAGATCAGTGTCTGTGGCTCATCCTAAATTAAATTAAACCTAAACTGGTTTAGTTAATGGGGTTGGGCCCACGCGTCAATGACCCAATTAGTTAACAGGGTTTAATTAGTTGTTAAACTAATCCTAAATTAGAAATTAGCAGGGCCAGGCCCCACATGTCAATGACCCATATGGGTTAAAACTGGTCAACTGGGGGGTCACACACCGGCGTTTAGCCGCCGGCGAAGCAGAACGCGGTGGAGGGCCTCAGATTTGGTCCTCCGATGACCAAAAGGGCCGCGGAGACCATCTCCGAGGAGCTGGTGCTCGCGCGCATCTAGTGGAGGCGACGGAAGGATGCGGGGTGGCCGGAGCTCGCAGCGGCGGCCGAAGCACAGCTCTGAGCGGGAAGTGGCTGCAGGGCACAACAGGAGCTGCGAGTGGCGGTGTTGGCCTTCTGGGAGGCTGCTGAGCATGATGGCATGCGCGAGCGCGAGCTGCGGTGGCTCTGGCCACGACGGTGAGGTTCCAGGGCGGTGCGACCGCTCGGGTCCGGTGGTTAGCACGGCTACGGCGCGCGAGTGACAAAATGGAGAGGGGGAAACGACGGCGGGGCTCACAGCGGATCCAGCAGAGGCTTCAGCAAGCTCGGGGGAGGTCCAACGCGGGCGGAATGGCGACGGCGATCTCCAGCGGCCAGAGGTGAAGAAGACGGCGGTGACGGCTCCATGAGGCGTCCCCGGTTGCTTGGCTTGACGAAGACGGAGAAGGCGACGAGGCGGAGCTCTAGGACACAGCAGCGAGGCGAGGGGAGCACGGTGGGCACAGCTATGGCAAGCGGCAGCGACGAACCCGTTCGGTGGGTGGGAGAGAGAGGTCCAGGGAAGGGGGAAATGCTTGAGAGCGAGAGAGAGGGAGAGCCAGGGGTGCGTGGCGACACCAGAGGCATCCAGGCCGTCGAGGGGGCAAGCAAGCAGGGTGGAGGTGGCCCGTGTGTGCGTGCGTGCGTCGGGCACACGCCCTCGTTCTCCTGGCAGAGGAGGAAGACGACAGGGGGAGGCTGCTGGGCTGGCCAGCCAGCTAGGCCGGCTTCTCTCCTGGGCTAGGCAAGCCAGGTGAGGTTTTTCCCTTTTGTTTCTTTTTTCTATTTTCTGTCATTTCTTTTGACTTAGTAATAATACTAAATCATTTTATTTACTTCTGTCAAATTTTGCTGGGACCTAAGGGATTAATCCAAAGCGCCTCACCAAAATTCAGAAATTTTGGACATATATATATATATTATATATATATAGCAAATATATATATATCCAAAGCAATTAATTACTGGATTAATTCCAAATCCCCAAAATTAATACTTATGAGCTTTTAAAAATATTGGTTCGGTTTTCATCTTTGTCCAATTTGGAGCAATTTTTCTTGGACCTTTTTGGAGCAATTTTTATCTGGGTCATTTCCAGAAATGAATTCTGAGGGTTTCACAAATCCCCAATTCAAATTTAAATGGAATTAAACATGATGCATAAAGAAGGCTAGCCTAGGTCATACCAGAACTAGGGATGTGACAACTCGCCCCCACTCGAAAAAATCTTGTCCCGAGATTCAGGAGTTGGCGGAAAGAAAGCGGGGTACTCAAGTCGAAGGCGATCTTCACGCTCCCAGGTAGCTTCTCTCTCGGAATGATGAGACCACTGAACCTTGAGAAACTTGATGTTATGACATCGAGTGACACGCTCTGCTTGATCAAGGATGCGAACAGGGTACTCTCGATATGTGAGGTTATCTTGGAGATCAAGCGTTTCGTGGTCCACTCCGTGGATGGGATCCGAGAAGCAACGCCTGAGTCGAGAGACGTGGATGACATCATGTACTCGGAAAAGATGTGGGGCTAGTTCCAATTGGTAGGCAACCTCTCCTCGTTTAGCAAGAATGCGAAAAGGACCAATGTAACGAGGAGCCAACTTGCCCTTGATACCGAATCGATGGGTACCCTTCAAAGGGGTAACCCGAAGGTAAGCTTTGTCGCCAACTTCATAAGCCACTTCCTTATGACTACGGTCATACTGGCTCTTTTGACGAGATTGGGCTGTTTTCAAATTCTCACGAATGATGCGAACTTGCTCTTCTGCCTCCTGGATCATATCCGGTCCAAAGAAATGTCTTTCACCGGTTTCTGACCAGTTCAAAGGTGTTCGACATCTTCCTCCATACAGAACCTCAAAAGGAGCTTTCTTGAGGCTGGATTGGTAGCTATTGTTATAAGCAAACTCGGCGAAGGGAAGACACTTCTCCCAATCCATACCGAATGAGATAACACAAGCTCTAACCATGTCTTCGAGAATTTGGTTGACCCTTTCCACCTGACCACTTGATTGAGGGTGGAAAGCGGTACTGAAGGAAAGATGGGTGCCCATGGCAGTTTGGAAACTCTCCCAAAAATGAGAAGTGAAAAGACTACCACGGTCTGAATTGATATCCAATGGAACACCATGAAGTGACACTATTCGAGAAATATATAAGTCAGCGAGCTGACTAGTAGTGATACTCTCTCGAACAGGTAGGAAGTGAGCCACTTTGGAAAGACGATCAATGACTACGAAGATAGCATTATTCCCTCTCTTGGTCCTAGGAAAGCCGGTGATGAAGTCCATACCAACTTTATCCCATTTCCACTCAGGAATAGCTCAAGGTTGAAGGGTGCCAGCAGGCCTTTGATGTTCTGCCTTAACATGACGACAAACATCACAATTAGCAATGAACTCAGCGATTTCTCTTTTCATCCTAGTCCACCAGAACCTTTGGCATAGGTCTTGATACATCTTAGTACTACCGGGATGAATCGTGAGAGGAGATTCATGCGCCTCCTTAAGGATTAATTGTCAAAGATGTTGATTCTTGGGAACGACCAAGTGACTCTCAAAGAAAACAACACCACGATCATCTATAGAGAAACTACCACCAACTCCCTTGTTAATGTTTCTCTTGATCCGGGAAATTCTCGTATCCTGCTTCTGAGCAGAGATGATCTGATCCACAAGAGTAGGTTTCACCACCAAGGTAGAAAGGAATCCGTGAGGAGCAATGTGAAGGTTGAGCTTACATAATTCCTCGTGGAGAAGTGGTTGGCCCTGTTGCAACATGTGATTGTTGCAACAGGACTTACGACTTAGTGCATCAGCCATGACATTTCCCTTGCCTGGGGTGTAGGTAATCCCTAAGTCGTAATCTGAGATCAACTCCAACCAACGCCTTTGCCTAAGGTTCAAATCTGGTTGGGTGAAGATATACTTGAGACTCTGGTGATCGGTGTAAATCTCGCAACGCTTACCAAGAAGGTAATGTCGCCAGGTCTTAAGTGCATAGACTACGGCTGCAAGCTCTAGATCATGTGTACAATAATTCTCCTCATGTGGATGCAACTGTCAAGATGCATAGGCAATCACATGGCGATCTTGCATAAGAATGCAACCTAGTCCCTGTCGTGAGGCATCGCAGTAGATAACAAAGTCTTTAGTGAAATCCGGTGGCACAAGTATGGGAGTGGAAGTCAGGCGTCTTTTCAGTTCCTGAAAACTATGCTCACACTGTGGGGACCACTCAAACTTTTTATCTTTCTTGAGAAGTTCCGTGAGAGGTTTGGCCACTTTGGAGAAGTTTTCAACAAAGCGTCGACAGTAACTGGCTAGGCCAAGGAAACTCCTAACTTGCTTAACCGTTTCAGGCGGAGTCCAATCAAGAACAGCCTGAACTCTCTCGGGATTGACAGCAATGCCCTTACCAGAAATCACGTGGCCTAGGTAGGTCACTTCTGGCAACCAAAATTCGCACTTGGAGAATTTGGCATAAAGGCGGTGTGCTCTGAGTTTTTCTAACACAAGTCTAAGATGTTCGGCATGCTCTTCCTCGTTCTTCGAGTAAATAAGAATATCATCAAGGTAAACCACGACGAACTTATCTAAGTACTCCATGAAGATCGAGTTCATCAAGCGAGAGAATGTAGCTGGAGCATTGGTTAGACCAAAGGACATGACGGTGTACTCGTACTGACCATAACGAGTGACGAAAGCCGTCTTAGGAATGTCCCCATTTCTGATCTTGATTTGGTGGTAGCCTAACCTCAAATCCATCTTTGAAAAGACTGAGGATCCAACGAGCTGATCATACAGGTCGTTGATCCTGGGGAGCAGATACTTGTTCTTTATCGTGACCAAATTAACGGGACGATAATCTACAACCATTCGGTCTGTACCATCCTTCTTCTTGACAAAGAGGACGGGGCAAGCCCAGGGAGAAGTACTAGGATGGATGAAACACTTTTGCAAGGATTCATCGAGTTGTTTCTTAAGCTCGGCTAGCTCTAAGGGTGCCATCTTGTAAGGTCTCCTAGAGATTGGGGCGGTTCCTAGGATAAGATCTATGACAAACTCTACATCTCTGTCAGGTGGAATACCTGGCAGTTCCTCAGGAAAGACATCCGGAAAGTCACGGACTACCAGGATATCTTCAAGGTCAGGAAGAGGGTTGGCATTAAGAGAATAGAGTTGGCGCTTTGCAACTCTAGTGGAGACAGTGACTATCTTGCCAGATGGGTGTGTAAGCTGAACAGACATGGTGAAACAATCAATCTTGGCATGATGAGCTGTCATCCAGTCCATACCCAAGATGATGTTAATATCTGAAGACTTGAGGGGTACAAGTGATGCAAGAAATACAAGTCTGTCAACAAGGATTTCATTACCATGGCTTATCCTGGTAGTTTGCCATCTAGACTCTAGAGTTTGGATTTTAAGTGGAGTTGGCATATCACAAAATGACATGTCGTGCAAACGAGCATAGCCTTTAGAGATGAAGGAGTGAGATGCTCCGGTATCGAACAGAACCGAAGCTGGATGGCAGTTGATAAGGAGTGTACCAAGAATGACATCCGGGTCATCATGAGCGTCTTTAGCTGAGACGTGATGCACACATCCATGGTTAGTGGGAGCTGACTTGACACTGATCATCTTGCGGGATGGCTTACCACGGCCAATAGACTTCTCAGACGGGGTGGAGCATTCTTGGTTTGAGAGCAGTCACGTGCATAGTGTCCTGGCTCTCCGCATGTGAAACAAGTCCCTGAAGTAGGATGTGGACCCGCTTTGACAAGCGGTCTACCAATAGGCCTGGGTGGAGCATGTAACTGAATTGGGTGAGGTGTCACACAAGAAGGCCTCGGTGTATAACCGGGTGGAAGAGCGGAGTTTAGAACCCAAATCCGGCGCTTCTGAGAACTAGAACCGGAGGAAGAACCCAAATCACGGGTGTGCTTATGAGACTCCTCATAAGTGAGCTGAGCTGTCTCTGCATTAATGGCCTTGTTCACAAGAGC
Organism: Triticum aestivum; assembly: GCF_018294505.1. Taxonomy (NCBI): domain Eukaryota; kingdom Viridiplantae; phylum Streptophyta; class Magnoliopsida; order Poales; family Poaceae; genus Triticum; species Triticum aestivum. The sequence continues at coordinate 593,401,915 of NC_057809.1, forward strand.
CTGGAATGTATTGCAATAATGCAAGTGGTGATCACGACGCAACTTGGGGTTGGGACCCTTCCGGAACCTAGCCTGCTTCTTGGTGTCCGTGGACACCTCTTCTGTAGCATAGCGGGCGAGGTTCTCAAACTCTCTACTATAAGCATCAACAGCCATCTTATCCTGGGTGAAACTACATAACTCTTCTCTCTTGCAGTCAATGAGAGCCAGAGGGATGTGATGCTCGCAAAAAGCCTCAGTGAAATCTCTCCAGGTGGGTATCTGGCCAGCTGGAAGAATAGCCTCATAGTTCTGCCACCAAAGACTCGCAGGACCTTCCAGATGACAAGTAGCGTCGGTGACCTTGTCACTTTCAGCTACGTTCGCAGAACATAGCTTGTGTGTGATACTACGGAGCCAGTCATCTGCATCGAGTGGTTCAATGGAATGATGGAAGGTAGGTGGTTTTAGACCAATGAAATCATAGATGGTCGCTGACTCTTTGCACCGGGGTGCGGTGTTCTCCTTAATACATGCTAACAAGCGGTTAGACTCACGCTTGTTCTTCTCCATCTCTAACATGAACTCTGCCAACGAAGGCTGGTCGGGAGGATCCTCATCCCTACCATCTCCGTGGTTCCGGCTACGAGCAACAGAACTTCGGTTAACCGGCAACATCCTGAAGAACGAAACCAAAGAAAACAAGGATGGATTCAGCACCAACTATAGGATGCAGAAGGTAGCACAAGAAATTAGTATCTCTCGAACTCCTAGGACAATTTCGGCAGCATAATGGCAGTAAAATGCTCAAAATGAGACATTCTGCAAAAGACGGGGTAGCACCAAACTCAACATCATCACTCAAGGTTCTGAGATATTACTAAACAGGCTACACCGGAGGTACTCGAACTGGGATATGACTCCGATCAACCAATCCTAAGAGACTACGAAGTAGTAACATGTGATCCTGATAGACAGAAGAGGAAGCCTAGTTCCTTAACAACTTAGGATAGATAGGATGACTCGGATCAGAAGGCATGAGGTATGAGGAGTAAAAAGAGCCTTACGTTCCCTTCCACAATCAATTCCCCTATATAGCTAAAGAATTTCTAGACCCAACTTCGACCAGGTTGGCTTGGTAATCCTACAGGCAGTCAGGCTCTGATACCAAAGCTGTCGGGACCCCGATTCTAAGTCACACCGATCTAGCATGTAACACCTCATATCACTTTGCGGCCTCACGCACAGTATTTCCACGGGTGTCGCCTTACCATGGCCCGGGACTGTTTGCGCCTTTTGGCTCACGTATATGATAGTGTCGCTAGCATCCATATGATAGAGAACCCGTGCCGACATGACTAGTCGTGAACCCAAAGTGGCACTAACTTACAGGGACAAGCATACATGAATCAACATCGAGCATGTCGGTCAGCAGCGTGCGAATCCGGGCTATAGCACTGGGCTAACAGGACTCAGGTGAACCGGGCTGTAGCAAGCTAGGCGGGACTCCGGATGTCACCGCGTGACATTTCCCCAAAGGGACAGACATAGGAACAAAGTGAATCACTTGCCAGCCAGTCTAAGTGTTCCGGAGCAGTTGTGATGGGCTAGCAGGACTCCAGGTAAACCGGGCTGTAGCAGACTACCATGGCTCGGTGGAATCACTAGACTACATTTCCCCATAAGAGAGGCTACCAAGGATAAACAACTAGGTTGTCGGATCCCACACATAGCAATACACGTCACACATACGCATAACATGCAAGTATGTGTTGTACAACATGGCATCACAACATAACGCAAACTCATATAGATAAAGGCCCAGATGAGCCACATAGCATAAATACAAACAGAGGTCTCATGACCCATCATTCAGAGCATACAAGCAACGGAAGCATTACATGTCTGAGTACAGACAACTACAAAAGAAAAAGGCTGAGAAGCCTAACTATCTACAAGTCCCTCCCAAGGGTACAAGATCGTAGCTGAGGTAACAAGCTACTCGTCGAAGTCCAAGCGGTACTACTAGTGAGACAGATGTCTCACCTGCAAAACATGAATAAAGCAAACGTGAGTACAAAGGTACTCAGCAAGACTTACATCAGATCCTATCATACATGCATTAGTATCAAGAAGGCAATGTGGGGTTTAGTTGCAGCAAGCCAGCTTTGACTCAGTGGCTATCATGTTCTACGACAACGAGAAACTTCTTTGAGGTGAGGCAACGCACACGAGTCCACTAAACACCACATCAATACACTACTATGGATTCATCCCCGTCTCTCTACGAGAAGGCCATCCATAGCACTCACACTTGTCTTGAGCATTTTAGAGTATCCACTTTAAGTTGTCTATGTACCACGTAAGCATCAAAGAAGTCCATAACCGAGGACACGACTATTCGAATAGATCATGATAACCCTGCAGGGGTGTACTTCTTCACACACGCTCTCACCACTTATCACCATGTACACGTCATGTATCTCGGCAACCTTCAAGCAGAAGCCTGGCGAGGGTGTCGGCCATGACCTGACTAAGCACACAAGACTCTAGTCCAGGTTTATCACTTATTCTGGTTCCATCCGCAAGGAGATCCGGCCGGGGTTTCGCTCACGGCCCCAAACGATGTGTACAGGGTTCCTGAGCCGACCATCCGGGTGCCACTCGGTACACCGGGCCACGGTGCCTAGTCTGTTCCAAGTCCACCCTGTCGGGTGCCACTCGGTAGAAAAATAGCACTACCTACGAACACCATAAACTATTTGCAACTCCTAGACAGAGATCAAGGCGGTTAATAAGTCGAGAGAGCTTGGAGCGCCCGGAGCCCAATGTGTGGTAGTAGCTAGTCATTGGACAACTTACATAGAACTTAGTTCTTAAGGACGGTCCCAATGAGATAACCCACCATGTACTCCTACATGGCCTCTCACCGCTACCTTTACCAAATCGTGTTCACACGCTTAAGTCTCAGCACCAGAACATATCGTAATACTCCAATTCATTCTCGATGAATCAGACCTAACATAACTCTAAGCAATAGCGGGCATGGCATGGTAGGAACACAACATGGCTCAATCAACTCCTACACATGCTAGTGGGTTTTAACTATTTACTGTGGCAATGACAGGTCATGTAGAGGAATGGGTTCAACTACCGCATCATAAAGTAGCAGTTGAATCGTTGTTGTCCTAATGCAATAAATGAGAGCAGGAGCGAGAGAGTAGGATTGTATCGGAATGAACAAGGGGGTTTGCTTGCCTCGTAGATCAACAGGGGGGCGCTGCTCCTCTGACAGGTACTCTGGATCGATCTCCGGAGCAGGACCTATCGAGAAGGAATGGGGTTGGCAATCAATACACAAGCATGTGCAACAATATGATGCATGAACATGGCATGAAGATGTGATGTTGTTTGATCTAATGCATTTAGCATTCTATTTGGAAGAGGTCCATTTGAACCAAAGGTTCAAATGCAACTCTAATTACAATCCCTTGAAATGCCATAAGTGTGTTTTCATATATACAGCATGTATAGGTTGGTTTGTCATGCATGCAAATGGTACAGATGGATAGATTGCATTTTTTTGATAATTTTTCGTATATAAATTATTTCAATCTGAGCTACGGTTGAATTTCTATGAATTTTTGAAGTTTAGCTAATTTTCTAGAATTTCCAAAATAGAAATAATCCAGAAAATCATTACTGCGTCAGCATGACAGCAGCATTGCGTCAGCAAGTCAAAGGCGGCTGACCAGGTCAAACCTAACGTGTGGGGTCCACACGTCAGTGTGTGTGGCTAATCCTAAATTAAATTAAACCTAAACTAGTTTAGTTAATGGGGTTGGGCCCACGCGTCAGTGAACCAATTAGTTAACATGGTTTAATTAGTTGTTAAACTAATCCTAAATTAGAAATTAGCAGGGCCGGTCCCCACATGTCAATGACCCATACGGGTTAAAATTGGTCAACTGGGGGGTCAAATACGGTCAACCCGCCGGCGAGGCAGAACACGCCGGAGGGCCTCGGATTTGGTCCTTCGGTGACCAAAAGGGTCGCGGAGACCATCTCCGAGGAGCTGGTGCTCGCGCGCATCTAGTGGAGGCAACGGAAGGACGCGGGTTGGCCGGAGCTCACCGGAGCGGAGCTCACAGGGGCGGCCGGAGCACGGCTCCGAGCGGGAAGTAGCTGCAGGGCACGACAGGAGCTGCAAGTGGCGGCGTTGACCTTCTGGGAGGCTGCTGAGCATGATGGCATGCGCGGGCGCGAGCTGCGAAGGCTCTGGCCACGACGGTGAGGATCCATGGCAGCACGATCGCTCGGTTCCGGTGGTTAGCACGGCTACGGCGCGTGATTGACAAAATGGAGAGGGGGAAACAACGGCGGGGCTCACAGCGGATCCGGCAGAGGCTTCAGCGAGCTCGGGGGAGGTCCAACTCGGGCGGAACGGCGATGGCGATCTCCGGCGCCCGGAGGTGAAGAATACGGCGGTGACGGCTCCACGGGGCGTCCCGGTTGCTTGGCTTGACGAAGACGGAGAAGGCGATGGGGCGGAGCTCTAGGACACAGCAGCGAGGCGAGGGGAGCACGGTGGGCACGGCTATGGCGAGTGGCGGTGACGAACCCGTTCGGTGGGTGGGAGAGAGAGGTCCAGGGAAGGGGGAAACGCTCGAGAGCGAGAGAGAGGGAGAGTCAGGGGTGCGTGGCGACGCCAGAGGCGTCCAGGCCGTCGAGGGGGCAAGCAAACAGGGTGGAGGTGGCGCGCGTGTGCGTGGGTGCGTCGGGCACACGCCCTCGTCCTCCTGGCAGAGGAGGAAGACGACAGGGGGAGGCTGCTAGGCTGGACAGCCAGCTGGGCCGGCTTCTCTCCTGGGCCAGGTAAGCTAGGTGAGGTTTTTCCCTTTTGTTTCTTTTTTCTATTTTCTGTCATTTGTTTTGACTTAGTAATAATACTAAATCATTTTATTTACTTCTCGTCAAATTTTGCAGGGACCTAAGGGATAATCCAAAGCGCCTCACCAAAATTCAGAATTTTTGGACATATATTATATATATAGCAAATATATATCCAAAGCAACTAATTACTGGATTAATTCCAAATGCCCAAAATAAATACTTATGAGCTTTTAAAAATATTGGTTTTATTTTCATCTCTATCCAATATTTTCAGAGAGCAACATGAGCATTTCCTTGGACCTTTTTGGAGCAATTTTTATCTGGGTCATTTCCAGAAATGAATTCTGAGGGTTTCACAAATCCCCAATTCAAATTTAAATGGAATTTAAACATGATGAACAAAGAAGGCTAGCCTAGGTTATACCAGAACTAGGGATGTGACAGATAGCATCGAGACAACTAGCATAGCAAAGATAGTAGTGAGATCCAAGGTGACGGTCATCTTGCATGAAATCCCGCTAGGAAGAAGAACGAGTCCATGAAGAAGACGATCCCACGTAGTTGAACGAATCCTCACAATCGCAACGTAACAGGAACTACCGAGAAGGTGCACAACCGGAAAGAAGCAAACAACATGGTAAACACACAACACATAACAAGACATGATGCTCAACCAAGTATGATGCATGACAAGGCTATACGATGCTACTCATGGCAAGATATGATGCATACAAGAACAACACATTCAAGCAAGTATAAATGAGGCCAAAAACAACATATAACAATTCTGAAAACTCCCCATATGCAAAATTTCGAAATTGGTCCAGATTTGAACAAAACATTAAGTTAAAGTTGTTAAATAGCAAGTTAAAGTGCACCGAGATGATCTACACAATTTTCTAGTCAAGTTACATGTAAAGTTTGTTTAATTCGGAGCTACGACCTAGAAGATATGAGCAAAACAAGTTAAACATGGCATTGTTGCAAACGCAAGCAAAACACAATCACAAACAGTCCAGGACATGGATGCAACATGGCATGATGAAACTACATGCAATTCTAAGCAAGTTTCATATAAAACATGATGAAAACGGAGCAACGGTTCAACACATACACTCAATACAAGTTTCAAACACAATCTGCCCAAAACAATAACTAAGCACTTTGCAATCAAGGAAACAACATGCTACAGGAAACATATGAACAGAAACTTGATATGAACTCAAAGTACAGGTTACATGCTTCAATTGTCATCAAGGTTCATGTTTATAGGCATCAGGATTAATCCAATATGATCAAAGCAAGAAGCAACTTTATAACACAGATTATGACTTAGTGAAAAACATGGCATACATGTGAGCAGAAATAACATGTTGAAATGTTGGGGGCCTGAAAGAAACATCTACAGTGCAAGATCATAGCAAACAAAATCATGGCATTAAAGTAGAGGTTAAACATGGAAAAACATGGTTACTAAGCATCTCTATATAACCTCTAGATCAATGGCATTCATCAAGACAAGTAAGCAAGTCATAACAGATTCTCGGACTTAGTGAAAAACAGAGTAAGGATGAAAACAGATTCATGGTGCATACTTTGAGACATCAAAAGTATATGCTACATGAACATTTAATGGCATCAAAGGGCATGGCAAGAATGTACAAGTGGAGCACTACAAAACATGAAAACTGAGCTATTGTTAGAAAACAATAGAATATGCTCAAAAAATCATGGCAAGATTGACAATGATAACAGATTCACAGACTTAGTGAAATAAACTAAACATGGCAGGAACAATGACGAGTAGGCATTTTGCAAGCTTGTGCAACTCACCACAAAGCATTTCATGGCATGTGAATGTAACCAACAGCAAGAAGGCATACTAGTGCAGCTACTCATGGCAAGACCATGGTCATAGGATGCATAGAACACTAGCCATTCAAATGGCAAAAATGAACTTACTGTTAACGGACTGACAACAACATTATTTAGCAACTTTAGAGTATGGAAATGACAACCTACATTAGGCCATAATTGCAAAAAAGGGCAAGTATGGATAGAGCATACCAAGATCTACAAAACATCCTTACTGAGCATCTCAAAATTATGCATGGATTCACTTGTAGCATCAAGTTAACATGGAAACATAATGTAATAGCTACAGACTAAACAATTTTTATTAAGTCTCAGAAAACAGCAAACATCAAGTAGCACACTTTGCAAGCTTGTGCTAGTCACCACAGGGCACATAAAAATACATGCATTGCACCACTGTAATTATGGCATGAATATGCTCCTAAAACATGTTGACATGATGCTCAAAAGATAAACACACAAAATGCTATGAAAAAGACAAATCAACAAGTTACAACAGTTTCCAACAGATTATAACATTGAGCACTCTTGCAACAAGGATTAAGGCATCAAGATGAATAGGAACAAGCATGAAAATGACACTAGCATGTAGAGAATTCAGATATGAAGAATTTGACATATTATGCACGCGAAACGGATCAGTACACACCAAGTTATAATGTGATGCAGATGCACACATGGGATGATTTTCTGGGCACTTAGCCAAAATTCACCGCGCAGAAACGGGGCGGAGTGGTTCCAGGGACGAGCGGATCCAGGCGGGGGCACGTGTTTGGTTCGCTGGATGAGGAGATCCCAGGACGGCGCGGTCCGGCGGCAGGGATGTAGGAGGCCGGCGGCGACTGCGGGCGCCATCGCGGTGGATCCTGCAACGAGGGGCGGCGCCGGTCACGGAGGAAGCCGGTGTCAGGACCCCGATTCCAAGTCACATCGATCTAGCCGGTAACACCTCATATCACTTTGCGACCTCACGCACGGTATCCCACGGGTGTCGCCTTACCATGGCCCGGGACCGTTTGCGCCTTTTGGCTCACGTATATGATAGTGTCGCTAGCATCCATATGACAGAGAACCCGGGCCGACATGGCTTGTCATGAACCCAAAGCGGCACTAACCTATGGGGATAGGCATACATGATTCACATCGAGCGTGTCGGTTAGCAGCGTGTGAATCCGGGCTGTAGCACTGTGCTAACACGACTCTGGGAACCCGGGCTATAGCAGGCTAGGCAGGACTCCGGATGTCACCGCGTGACATTTCCCCGAAGGAACAGACACAGGAATGAAGTGAAACACATGCCGGCCAGTCAAGTGTCCTGAGCAGTAGTGCTGGGCTAACAGGACTCCGGTGAACGGGGCTGTAGCGGACTACTATGGCTCATGGAAGCACTTAGACTACATTTCCCCATAAGAGAGGCTGCCAAGGCTAAACAACTAGATTGTCGGATCCCACACATACCAAGCATTTCAATCATACACACAATATGCTCGATATGTGTAAATACAACATGGCATCACAACATAACTCTACAACTCAAGTATTTATTCATTAGGCTCCGAGGAGCGAGATGTTACAAACATGGGTCTCATGACCCAACAAGCATAGCATACAAATCAAGGCACAAGCGGAAGCTTAACATGTCTGAGTACAGACATCTACAAATGGAAAAGGCTAAGAAGCCTGACTATCTACCAGATCCTGCCGAGGCACAAGATCGTAGCTAAGGTATCAAGCTAAACGTCGAAGTCCACGCGGAACTACTAGCGAGACTGAAATCTCTCTGCAAAACATAAATTAAGCAAATGTGACTACAAAGGTACTCTGCAAGACTTACATCAGAACTAGCTACATATGCATCGGTATCAACAAGGGGGGGGGGGTGGAGTTTAACTGCAGCAAGCCAGCTTTGACTCAGTGGCTAACCTGAAATACGACTGCAAGCAACTCTTTTGAGGTGGTGCACACGAGTCCACATATTCACCATTCAATACACCACTATGGAACTGCTCCCCTCTTCCTACGAGAAGGCCATCCATAGCACTCACACTTATCTTGCGAGTTTTAGTGTATCCACTTTCACATGTCTATGAGCTGTCATAGGCAACCCAGAAGTCCATTACCGTGGACACGGCTATTCGAATAGATGATGTTAACCCTGCAGGGGTGTACTTCTTCACACACGCTCTCACCACTTACCGCCGTTTACACGACATGTACTCGGCAACCTTCAAGCGGAAGCCCAATGACGGTGTCGGCCACGACCTACCTAAACACTCAAGTCTCTAGTCCAGGTTTATCGCCTATCCAGGTTCCATCCGTAGGGAGTCCGGCCGAGGTTTCCACATACGGCCCCGAACGATGTGTACAGGGTTCCGAGACACCAAACGTGCGCCCGGCATGCCCGTCCACAGTGTATCTACCGCAACATAGCCCACCCCTAGGGTCAGCGCTACGCACGGCCGCCAACACATATCCTATAAACACCAGAAACTAGTTGCAACTCCTGGACAGAGGACAAGGGTGACCAAGAAGCCGAGAGGGTCCATTGGTTTCGGGCCCAATGCGTGGTAGTAACTATTTTATGGATCACAAACACAAAACTCAGTTCCTAAGAACGGTTTCAATGAGACAACCCACCATGTACTCCTACATGGCCTCTCACCGCTACCTTTACCAAATCGTGTTCACACACTTATCTCACACACTGTAGGACATGTTTACACACCTCCAGTTCATCCCCGATGAACCAGACCTGACACGACTCTATGCAATAGCAGGCATGACAAACAAGCATGAATGAGTAGGCACATCAGGGCTCAAACAACTCCTACTCATGCTAGTGGGTTTCATCTATTTACTGTGGCAATGATAGGTCATGCAGAGGATAAGGGGTTCAACTACCGCAGCAAGTAACAGATGAATCATTGTTGTCCTAATGCAGTAAAAGAGAGCAGGAGCGAGAGAGTGGGGTTGTATCGGAATGAACAAGGGGGTTTTGCTTGCCTGGCACTTCTAAAGATAGTATATCTCTTCATCAGTGTCATTGATCACGTCGTCAGAAACATCGTCGTCTGAGAGGGGACGGTTACTGGCAAACAGGGAAGGACACAATCAATGCCATGCAACAATATGATGCATGAATGTGACATGGCAATATGCTGTTGATTGGCCTAATGCAACTAGCAACAAGTTAAATGGAGTTGGTTTGAACACTAGGTTCAAATTCAAACTCCATATGTGCTTTATTAAATGACATTTAATTGTTTTGTCCAAAACAGAGGACAACATTGTTCAAACATGCATGAAAATGGTACAGATGGATTCCTTGAATTTTTCTGATCAATTTTCATATATAATTTATTTCATTTGGAGTTACGGTTGAATTTCTATGAATTTTAGAAGTTTATACTATTTTCTGGAATTTCCTGCATTAAATTAAATCCAGAAAAGTAATGTTGCATCAGCATTAGGTCATGCCGACGTCAGCAGGTCAACATGCCCGATCCTGGTCAAACCTGACCTGTGGGACCCGCGTGTCAGTGTCACATCTAACTAACAGTGCCTGTTAGTGCTAAGTAGGTGATTAACTTAACTAACCTAGGGCTGGGCCCGCATGTTAGCGAGTCAGTGGGTTAACTAAGTTAATTAACACTAATTAAACTAACAGTAATTAAACAGGGGCCTGGGCCCACACGTCAGGACCCAGGAGAGGTCAAACCGGGGTCTACCCGGGCCAGCGGGGTTAACCCTGCAGGTCAAAGCGGTCAACCCGCCGGCGTTTAGCCGCCGGCGAGGGCCGAGACGGCGGTGCAGCTCGGGAATCGCCCACAGGCGACCATTTGCGCGGCAGAGAGGCTCTACATGACGAGGAGACTCGTCCGCGTCCAGTGGTAGTGGTGTTTGGGCTCGGGGTGGTCCGAAACAACGGCAATGTCGAGCTTTGCGGCGGTCGGAGTTCGGCCAACGGCGGGTTAGGCGATGCAGGGAACGGCAGGAGCCGCGGGTGGTCGCGGTCGACTCCTGGGAACGTGCTGAGCACGGTGACGCGCTCGGTTTTGAGCTTCAGCGGCTGCAGGGACGACGGGGACATCGCCGGCGACGTGGAGCTCTCGGTTCCGGCTGTGGAGCTAGCTAGAGGATGCGTGCGACGACGAGTTAAGGGGGGTTTTGATCGGGGGCTCACAGAGGATTGTTTGGCGCAGACGGCAAGGCCAGGGAGGGTCGAGGATGAGCGGGAGGCCGAGAGGGATCTCCGGCGACCGAGGTTGAAGAAGATGGTGGTTGGGGCGTTCGGGGGCGTACGGCATCACGTAGCTTGGTGGAGAGGACGAGGTAGACGTGGCGGAGCCCGTGGACTGCTCGGAGAGGCGAGGGGAGCTCGGTGGCCACGGGGACAGCGGGCGGCGGCAACGGTTGCGCTCCGGCGTTCTCGGGTCCGAGGGGGAAGCGAGGCAGAGAGCGGGGTGGGGGCAATTGAGAGGTCGGGCGGATCCGTACGGCAACGGGGTGGTCATCCGCGGCGTCGCGCTGGCCAGCGAGGGCCAGGCAGGCAGCTGCGTGCCAGCTGGCGTGGGCGCCGTGCTCGGCCTCACCTCTGCCAGTAGGCAGAGGTTGAAGACAGGTATGCCCCTGGTGGGCTAGGCCGGTTAGCTGTGCCGCCGGGCAAGGAGGCCCAAGTGGGTGAGGCAGGTGAGTTCTTCTCTCTCTCTCTCTCTCCTATTTTCTGTTTTCTATTTTTTTGCAGTATGTTTTGACTTAGTTTAAATACTAAAACACTTTATAAAATTCTGCAAACTTTTATGGGCACTATCTGATTTAAACCAGAGTCCCTCACCAAGTTTCAGAATAATTGGAGCTAGCAAATATTTTATAGGAATTAGTAGCTCCAATTCAAATAAGTATTGACTTAATTCAAAGGCCCAAATAAATATTTCTGTGATTCCAAAAATATTGATTTGAATTTTACCTCTTGCCAATATTTCCAGAAATGAACAGGAACATTTTCTTGGGTTTATTTGAAACAATTTTTAATGTTGATCATTTTTAGAAAAGATTTCTGAGGCTTTCCACTTTCCCCAATTCAACTTTCAGAAATATATACATGATGCATGAATGCTTGTGCAACTAGTTACAACCAATTCTAGGGCTGTGACAACTCGCCCCCACTAAACAAGAATCTCGCCCCGAGATTGAAGACGTGAGGTAAGAAGACAGAGGGGCACAAGCTATCACAATCTTCCCGATCCAGATGTCTTTCTCTAGGATGTTGATTCATTGCATCACCTTGATCTCGACATCTTGCTTTGAGAACTACATCCAACATGACAACAAGAAGAAAGGGAAAATTTAGAAGAATCGATCTTCTTGAGGTTCGAGCAACTTGGGATCATCTTGTTGATCACAAGATCAACTCATGGGATGAGACATAAAAACATCTCGGGAGCTGAGAGGCAAAACTTGCACCAGGAGCGACAGAAGAAACAATTTGACGAGGGTTTCAAAGTAGCGAGGGAAATTGCCATGATTCCGAAACGGGGCACCTCGGGGAAGGTGACTCGAAGAACTATTCCCTTAAGTGGCAAAAAGAATTACTTTTGATACAAAGATCGTTGAAACTCTCTATACCAGCCTAAGGCAATCACAACCATCGTTTGAAGAAGTTCGAAGAATGGCATACTCCGACTAGAATGGATGATGTGGACTATCTTGTTGAAGACGACGCAATGGATAATTTTTGCTCATCATCGGAAATGGATGAGACCCATGGTAAGTCCACTTTTGAAGATGATCAACAACAACTACTGAGGTGCAAGCTGGGAACAAAATGCAAATGTTGGGAATGATTCTGGTAACTGGGGAAGAGCTCAACAGTCGAGAGTGAGTCCACTGTTTGAAAAGGGTTATAACATAACCGAGGAAACTGGAAGCAAATCCCAGTTAACGCCAACGGTAAAACTTGGTGCTGGCGCGTTCTCTCAAGAACTTGAGCATTTCCATATTCATCAAGGTTCTACCAACATCCGTGGCAAGGATCCTGGCAACACGACATACTACCATGATGACTAGTGATGGATGATGCGGATACAAAGGAAGATAACACCTTCTCAGATCTTCCCTTAGCGAGGATAAGGGAACAGAATCTGGACGATCGACCGAGAGACATTTAGCACTCCACTTCTAATGTTCTCCTTGATGTGCTAGCATAATCCATTCATAGATATGGTTTGATATCTAGAACATCAAGTAAAAGGTCGGACTTCGGAAGCTCAAGAATCCATGAGGTATAACTACGGAGGCAGATCCTGCGAGATCCTTATGGAGAGGTGACCAACTTCTTCAACCAGGATACTACAATAATAGGTCTTCCGGCTAGGTGTGTTGGCCACGACATTCACGTTACCGATTATAGAGAGACCAACATTATAGTTCTTGGAGTACGTTCCAACCATCATATCTGCCTGAGATTTAGATCTGGTTGGTGTCAGGATATTCCAGACTCATCGAGTCTAGAAAGGAATATGAAGGTTTGCAACACAATTTGATGAGATGACGTTGCGAGATTCTCGGGGAATGAACTGCGATAGCTAGCTCCAAAACATGAGCTGGTTCTGCTACAAACCTGTGAACACGCTATCCAAGACGAGCATGACCACGTAGTAGTCTTATAGTAAAACACTATCGAGTTCAGGTGGGAACCATCATTGAGGATAACGAAGTCCTGACATAAGTCATGACTAGTTGTTATGAAGGAACTCCTTCTCCTTGAACAAATCAATCAGTGGCTTGGTGTGCTAGGGATACATATGGGCTGAAGGTTGCAAGTCTTCAAACCATAGAATACTTCGCACATATGCATGATTGACTTGGGATGGTTCCGAAGGAAGCAAAAACAAACTTTCTCCAATTCACGGCGGCAACTTACATCAGATGCACATGAATTAGAGGAAGTCACATCTTTCAACCGGACATATGCTTCATGATCGGGACATGAGGGCAATGCTTATAAAGTTTCCAACACTAGCTGGATGTTCAACACAATCATGGAGGAGACAAAATGCCGCTGATGGGCTCAACATCAACTCATCGGAATTTCCATATCACTGGACTTCCACCACTATGTGAACAATGTGATAGTATTGGTCAGACCAAAGATATAATGGTGTATGCTTGAGGGACAACCGCAAGTAAGACAACATTACGAACATCATTGGTTCTGATTTGATTTGACGATAGCCCACACTCAAATCAAGGTTTGGACAATATAATAGATCCAACAACTGATCACGGGGATCGGTCGATGAAGATATCATCTTTCTTCAACACACACACGCACACACAAGGATATCCCTTAGGGATGAGCGTGTTAGGACAAGATTTTATCTTCCAACTCTCCAAGTTGTTGTTAAGCTTAACCAACTAGCTCAGGGGTATCCAACACAGGTTCCTGGAGAAGAGGGTGGCTACAAGAAACCAACTTGATCACGAACTCAACATAGCGATCAAGTGAGAGCCGGGTGATACCTCCGAGAAGATATTCAGAAAATCACGAACCACCGATATGTTATTAAGCTTGAGAACAATCTTGCTTTTCAGAGCAGGACGATATGATAAAAAGAGCAAGGGTTTGGCAAAATCCTAACCCGTTGATCGAAGAGTGCACCGGGAAATATGGACTAGGTAGCACAATCAATCTTAGGATGATGATTCGATAACCAGCACGCTAAGAATGAGAGTATTGTCCATTTACTACCAAGCAACGAGGTTGCTAGGAGTATTGATTTCACACATCACAGTTCACTTGTCGACATTCCGGTTGCAACAACACGGAAACCGAGAAATGAATAATGATGGAGAGAGTATCACTACGTCAAGAATTCATGAGAGAATGCTGCAATTCCTATGACAATCCTGACATAAAGGGGGTAATACTCCAGGGTAGAACAGAGCAAAAGCTGGATTGGCATTTTGATCTATGGAATACAACTGCTTTGATCCAATCCTAGACATGGATGAGGTACTGGAGGTTGTTTCTCCTAGTTATTCTGAAATAGAACAGCTTGACGAACCACAAGAATACTAGGCATCGACGAACACGAATGCATACATACTCCTCACTATGAATTGATAGACGGAGATCGGAATATAACGGAAGGGGGACAACTCAAAGGAACATATAACTTTCTGAGTTGTGGATGCATAGATTAGTATGTCGAACGAGTTCAACATATTTCTTCCGGATAACCCAAGCAGAAAGGCAGAACTGGCAGAGTCACAATGCAAAATGGAGAACTCATCAAGAGCACTCTGGTTGTGATCTTTTGATCCAACAAACTTCTGCCATAAGTGGTTCATAGTATTTGGAAGAAGGAAATACCATGGACCTCGAGGACTAAGGCAAGGTTACTAATATCCTAAAGGAACTAGCAACACTATCAACATGAGGTAAGTAGGGTGAATCTTGGGTTCAAAAACCCATGAATAGAGTACCTACTACTAAATGGCATCACGGGATGCTTTCGAGAATGGTGGCCAGAATCATCACATCGGGAACACATAGCATTGCTAGATTACTAGATGACTCCCTAAGACACCTAGGGTCATAATAATAGCTCCAACATATATGTCAAGGCAACGGAGTACCTCAACTCACCGATTAGTGTGGTTAAACTGGCTCGAAGAAACATTGGGAACGGAAAGAAGGGATTTGCAAATGCATCAGACTATTTAGACACCTGGGATGACTCGGATAGCATAACGGCTGTAAATGCTCAAAATGATTTGAGACATCCTGCAAAATGGTGGCATAACCACTCAACATCACAATATCAATGTTCTGAGATCAACTGAGAACACATAGAAGTAGTAGAAACTGAATAGAGGCTTGAATTCATCAATCCTACAAGTCTATATCATAGTAACTCGTCATCCTGATAGATAGATGAGAAGGCCTAGTTCTTAATCCCCGTAGAAAGGAAGAGGATGACTCAGATCAGAAGGCCATGAGGTATAAGGAGTAAAAAGAGCCTTACGTTTCCTCCCACAATCAATTCCCTTATATAACTAAAGCATTTCTAGACACAACTTCCACCAGTTTGGCTTGGTAATCCTACAGGCAGTCAGGCTCTGATAACAAAGCTGTCAGGACCCCGATTCCAAGTCACATCGATCTAGCCGGTAACACCTCATATCACTTTGCGGCCTCACGCACGGTATCCCACGGGTGTCGCCTTACCATGGCCCGGGACCATTTGCGCCTTTTGGCTCACGTATATGATAGTGTTGCTAGCATCCATATGACAGAGAACCCGGGCCGACATGGCTAGTCGTGAACCCAAAGCGGCACTAACCTATGGGGACAGGCATACATGATTCACATCGAGCGTGTCGGTCAGCAGCGTGTGAATCCGGGCTGTAGCACTGGGCTAACAGGACTCCGGGAACCCGGGCTGTAGCAGGCTAGGCAGGACTCCGGATGTCACCGCGTGACATTTCCCCGAAGGAACAGACACAAGAACGAAGTGAAACACATGCCGGCCAGTCAAGTGTCCTGAGCAGTAGTGCTGGGCTAACAGGACTCCGGTGAACCGGGCTGTAGCGGACTACTATGGCTCATGGAAGCACTTAGACTACATTTCCCCATAAGAGAAGCTGCCAAGGCTAAACAACTAGATTGTCGGATCCCACACATACCAAGCATTTCAATCATACACACAATATGCTCGATATGTGTAAATACAACATGGCATCACAACATAACTCTACAACTCAAGTATTTATTCATTAGGCTCCGAGGAGCGAGATGTTACAAACATGGGTCTCATGACCCAACAATCATAGCATACAAATCAAGGCACAAGCGGAAGCTTAACATGTCTGAGTACAGACATCTACAAATGGAAAAGGCTAAGAAGTCTGACTATCTACCAGATCCTGCCGAGGCACAAGATCGTAGCTGAGGTATCAAGCTAAACGTCAAAGTCCACGCGGAACTACTAGCGAGACTGAAATCTCTCTGCAAAACATAAATTAAGCAAACGTGAGTACAAAGGTACTCAGCAAGACTTACATCAGAACTAGCTACATATGCATCGGTATCAACAAGGGGGGGTGGTGGAGTTTAACTGCAGCAAGCCAGCTTTGACTCAGTGGCTAACCTGAACTACGACTGCAAGCAACTCTTTTGAGGTGGCGCACACGAGTCCACATATTCACCATTCAATACACCACTATGGAACTGCTCCCGTCTTCCTACGAGAAGGCCATCCATAGCACTCACACTTATCTTGCGAGTTTTAGTGTATCCACTTTCACTTGTCTATGAACTGTCATAGGCAACCCAGAAGTCCATTACCGTGGACACGGCTATTCGAATAGATGATGTTAACCCTGCAGGGGTGTACTTCTTCACACACGCTCTCACCACTTACCGCCATTTACACGACATGTACTCGGCAACCTTCAAGCGGAAGCCCAACGAGGGTGTCGGCCACGGCCTACCTAAACACTCAAATCTCTAGTCCAGGTTTATCGCCTATCCGGGTTCCATCCGCAGGGAGTCCGGCCGAGGTTTCCACATACGGCCCCGAGCGATGTGTACAGGGTTCCGAGACACCAAACGGGCGCCCGGCATGCCCGGCCACAGTGTATCTACCGCAACATAGCCCACCCCTAGGGTCAGCACTACGCACGGCCGCCAACACATATCCTATAAACACCAGAAACTAGTTGCAACTCCTGGACAGAGGATAAGGGTGATCAAGAAGCCAAGAGGGTCCATTGGTTTCGGGCCCAATGCGTGGTAGTAACTGTTTCATGGATCACAAACACAGAACTCAGTTCCTAAGAACGGTTTCAATGAGACAACCCACCATGTACTCCTACATGGCCTCTCACCGCTACCTTTACCAAATCGTGTTCACACACTTAGCTCACACACTGTAGGACATGTTTACACACCTCCGGTTCATCCCCGATGAACCAGACCTGACACGACTCTATGCAATAGCAGGCATGACAAACAAGCATGAATGAGTAGGCACATCAGGGCTCAAACAACTCCTACTCATGCTAGTGGGTTTCATCTATTTACTGTGGCAATGACAGGTCATGCAGAGGATAAGGGGTTCAACTATCGCAGCAAGTAACAGATGAATCGTTGTTGTCCTAATGCAGTAAAAGAGAGCAGGAGCGAGAGAGTGGGGTTGTATCGGAATGAACAAGGGGGTTTTGCTTGCCTGGCACTTCTGAAGATAGTATATCTCTTCATCAGTGTCATTGATCACGTCGTCAGAAACATCGTCGTCTGAGAGGGGACGGTTACCGGCAAACAGGGAAGGACACAATCAATGCCATGCAACAATATGATGCATGAATGTGACATGGCAATATGCTGTCAATTGGCCTAATGCAACTAGCAACAAGTTAAATGGAGTTGGTTTGAACACTAGGTTCAAATTCAAACTCCATATGTGCTTTATTAAATGCCATTTAATTGTTTTGTCCAAAACAGAGGACAACATTGTTCAAACATGCATGAGAATGGTACAGATGGATTCCTTGAATTTTTCTAATCATTTTTCATATATAATTTATTTCATTTGGAGTTACAGTTGAATTTCTATGAATTTTAGAAGTTTATACTATTTTCTGGAATTTCCTGCATTAAATTAAATCCAGAAAAGTAATGCTGCATCAGCATTAGGTCATGCCGACATCAGCAGGTCAACATGCCCGGTCCAGGTCAAACCTGACCTATGGGACCCGCGTGTCAGTGTCACATCTAACTAACAGTGCCTGTTAGTGCTAAGTAGGTGATTAACTTAACTAACCTAGGGTTGGTTCCGCATGTCAGTGAGTCAGTGGGTCAACTAAGTTAATTAACACTAATTAAACTAACAGTAATTAAACAGGGGTCTGGGCCCACACGTCAGGACCCAGGGGAGGTCAAACCGGGGTCTACCTGGGCCAGCGGGGTCAACCCTGCCGGTCAAAGCGGTCAACCCGCCGGCGTTTAGCCGCCGGCGAGGGCCGAGATGGCGGTGCGGCTCTGGAATCGCCCACAGGCGACCATTTGCACGGCAGAGAGGCTCTACATGACGAGGAGACTCGTCCGCGTCCAGTGGTAGTGGTGTTTGGGCTCGGGGTGGTCCAAAACGACGGCAAAGTCGAGCTTTGCGGCGGCCGGAGTTTGGCCAACGGCGGGTTAGGCGATGCAGGGAATGGCAGGAGCTGCGGGTGGTCGCGGTCGACTCCTGGGAACGTGCTGAGCATGGTGACGCGCTCGGTTTCGAGCCTCAGCGGCTGCAGCGACGACGGGAACATCGTCGGCGACGTGGAGCTCTCGGTTCCGGCTATGGAGCTAGCTAGAGGATGCGTGCGACGACGAGGTAAGGGGGGTTTCGATCGGGGGCTCACAGAGGATCGTTTGGCGCAGACGGCGATGCCGGGGAGGGTCGAGGATGAGCGGGAGGCCGAGAGGGATCTCCGGCGACCGAGGTTGAAGAAGATGGTGGTGGGGGCGTTCGGGGGTGTCCGGCATCGCGTAGCTTGGTGGAGAGGACGAGGCAGACGTGGCGGAGCCCGTGGACTGCTCGGAGAGGCGAGGGGAGCTCGGTGGCCACGGGGACAGCGGGCGGCAGCGATGGTTGCGCTCCGGCGTTCTCGGGTCCGAGGGGGAAGCGAGGCAGAGAGCGGGGTGGGGGCAAGTGAGAGGTCGGGCGGATCCGTACGGCAACGGGGTGGTCATCCGCGGTGTTGCGCTGGCCAGCGAGGGCCAGGCAGGCAGCTGCGTGCCAGCCGGCATGGGCGCCATGCTCGGCCTCGCCTCTGCCAGTAGGCAGAGGTTGAAGACAGGTATGCCCCTGGTGGGCTAGGCCGGTTAGCTGGGCCGCCGGGTAAGGAGGCCCAAGTGGGTGAGGCAGGTGAGTTATTCTCTCTCTCTCTTTCCTATTTTCTGTTTTCTATTTTTTTGCAGTATGTTTTGACTTAGTTTAAATACTAAAACACTTTATAAAATTCTGCAAACTTTTATGGGCACTATCTGATTTAAACCAGAGGCCCTCACCAAGTTTCAGAATAATTGGAGCTAGGAAATATTTTATAGGAATTAGTAGCTCCAATTCAAATAATTATTGACTTAATTCAAAGGCCCAAATAAATATTTCTGTGATTCCAAAAATATTGGTTTGAATTTTACCTCTTGCCAATATTTCCTGAACAGGAACATTTTCTTGGGTTTATTTGAAACAATTTTTAATGTTGATCATTTTTAGAAAAGATTTCTGAGGCTTTCCACTTTCCCCAATTCAACTTTCATAAATATATACATGATGCATGAATGCTTGTGCAACTAGTTACAACCAATTCTAGGGCTGTGACAGTCGGATCGGGGCAGCGGGGCCTTCTCCGGTCGGATCTCTCCGAATCCGGCCCGGGGCGAGGCAAGGCGGCGATGGGAGGCGCGGCCGCGGTGCAGCAGAGCTCGGAGCTCGGCTCCCATGGCGGCGGGGCAGAGCGTGGCGGCCGGCGATGAGCTGCTGGGCGTGAGCGGCAATGCGAAGGCGCGGCAAGGAGGCGACACCGGCGAGGGGGCCAGGCGGCGGAGCGGCGCGAGGGCGCGGGAGAAGCGGGAGGCGGCCGGCCAGGCCTGTGCGGGCCCGTGATGGGCTCGGGTGGGTCGCGGTGGCCGCGGGCAGGAGGCGGCGGCGGAGGACACGTGGCAGGCGGCGACTAGTGTGGGGCCGGCAGCTGGACATGTCCGGCAGTCGGCGGACGTGTTCGGTGGGGCGAGGAGGAGGGGAGCTAGGGTTTCGCCCGTGATTTCAGAGGGGGTCTTATTTATAGGTAGAGGGGGCTAGGAGAGGGCTATTGAGGTGCGGTTTTCGCCCACACGATCGTGATCCAACGATGGAGATCATGGAGGGTGTTTAGATGGGCTAGTGTGCTATTGTGGAGGGGTGCTAGGCTACAAAGAGAGAGGGGTACGGTGGTTAACATGGTTAACTATTGGGGCATCATACGACCTCCAAATGGAACGAAATTTGACACACGGCCTACTAGTGATATACCAAGGCCACTCGACAAATCTTGGCACATTCCGAGAATGTTTTTCTCCTGCTCATGAAACGAGATCTGGAAGGAGCGTCGAGTGCATGTGAGAGTGTCGGATTCCGAGACGAACAACAGAGAGAACTGGGAGATCAGGACAGATGTAAGTTTTAAAAAACATGTAGATGAAATGCAGATGATGACATGGCAAAGTGCAACACGAAAGAAATGACATGGCAACGACGGTGAATAACTAGGAAACACCTGGCGCATCGATCTCGGGCTGTTACATATGACATGATGTAGACAAGATCTATTTATGTAGAAATAGACCCCATCTAGTTATCCTTAATGGCAACGATACATACGTGTCGGTTCCCCTTCTGTCACTGGGATCAAGCAACGTAAGATCGAACCCATCATAAATCACCTCTTCCCATTGCAAGATAAATAGATCAAGTTGGCCAAACAAAACACAAATATCAGAGAAGAAATACGTGGCTATAATCAATCATGCATATAAGAGATCAAAGAAGACTCAAATAACTTTCATGGATAAAAAGTGATAGATCTGAGCATAAACTCAAAGTTCATCGGATCCCAACAAACACACCGCAAAAGAATTACATCATATGGATCTCCAAGAGACCATTGTATTGAAAATCAAATAAGAGAGAGGAAGCCATGTAGATACTAACTACAGACCCCAAAGTCTACAAGGAACTACTCACGCATCATCGGAGAGGCACCAAGGGACATGATGAACCCCTCCGCGATGGTGTCTAGATTGCATCTTGTGTTTCTGGAACTTGCGGTGGCTGGAATTGATTTTCATCGACTCCCCTAGGGTTACTGGAATATTGGTCTATTTATAGAGCAAAGAGGCGATCCAGGGGGCACCCGAGGTGGGCACAACCCACTAGGGCCCGCTTGGGCCTCCAGGCGTGCCCTGGTGGGTCGTGCTCCCTCGGAGCACCCCCAGGCGCTTCTCCGGCCCATTGGATGCCTTCTAGTCCAAAAAAATCCACAAAAAGTTTCGTTGCATTTGGACTCCGTTTGATATTGATTTCCTGCAATGTAAAAAACATGCAAAAAACAGCAGCTGGCACTTGTTACTATGTCAGTAGGTTAGTACCAAAAAATGATATAAAATGACTATAAAATGATTATAAAACATCCAAGAATGATAATATAACAGCATGGAACAACAAAAAATTATAGATACGTTGGAGACGTATGTGAGAGTGACTCATCCTGCACCAGGAAAAGAGCGGCACTAACCGAAGGCGAAGGGGAGAACCCTTCTCCATCTCCGAAGAAGAGGGTCAAGGGAAGTTGGTCCTGCTTGATGGCAGTTCAGACTCTAATGAAGATTTCGCAGCTTCCGAGCGGATCCTGGAGAAGGTTCCTAGGGTCAAGCCCTGCACCGAAAGGTAAGAGTCCGAAGACTCATCTGGTTGTTGGTTTTACTAACCAGTTACTATAACCATATGCGCCCTCAGATTTGCAGCAGATACGTCTCCAACATATCTATAATTTTTTATTGTTCCATGCTATTATATTATCAATCTTGGATGTTTTATAATCATTTTAGATCATTTTTTGGTACTAACCTATTGACATAGTGCCAAGTGCCAGTAGCTGTTTTCTGCATGTCTTTTACATCGCAGGAAATCAATACCAAACGGAGTCCAAATGCAGCGAAACTTTTTGGAGATTTTTTTCGACCAGAAGACAACCAATGGGCTGAAGAAGCACCTGGGGGGTGCTCCGAGGGGAGCACAACCCACTAGGGCGTGCTAGGAGGCCCAGGCGTGCCTTGGTGGGTTGTGCCCACCTCGGGTGCCTCATGAACCGCCTATTTTCTCTATAAATACCCCAATATTCCAGAAACCCTAGGAGAGTCCACGAAAATCAATTATGGCCGCCGCAGAGTCCAGAACCACCAGATCCAATCTAGACACCATCATGGAGGGGTTCACCACTTCCATTGGTGCTTCTCCGATGATGCGTGAGTAGTTCTTTGTAGACTTTCGGGTCCGTAGTTAGTAGCCAGATGGCTTCCTCTCTCTCATTTGATTCTCAATACAATGGTCTCTTGGAGATGCATATGATGTAACTCTTTTTTGCGATGTGTTTGATGGGATCAGATGAACTTTGAGTTTATGATAAGATCTATGTTTTTATCCATGAAAGTTATTTGAATCTTCTTTGCTCTCTTATATGCATGATTGCTTATAGCCTCATATTTCTTCTCCGATATCTGGGTTTTGTTTGGCCAACTTGATCTATTTATCTTTCAATGGGAAGAGGTTCTTTGTAGTGGGTTCGATCTTACGGTGCTTGATCCCAGTGACAGAAGGGGAACATACACGTATGTATCGTTGCTACTAAGGATAAAATGATGGGGTCTATCTCTACATACATATATCTTGTCTACATCATGTCATTGTTATTATTGCATTACTCCGTTTCCCCATGACCTTAATACACTAGATGCATGCTAGATAGTGGTCGATGTGTGGAGTAATAGTAGTAGATGCAGGCAGGAGTCGGTCTACTAATCTTGGACGTGATGCCTATATAATGATCATTGCCTGGATATCATCATGATAATTTGAAGTTCTATCAATTGCCCAACAGTAATCTATTTACCCACCGTTTGCTATTTTTTCTCAAGAGAAGTGACTAGTGAAACCTACGGCCCCCAGGTCTCTTCTTTAATATATTTGCCTTTTATTTTCAGCTCTATTAAACCAAAAATACAAAAATATCTTGCTGTAATTTATTCTTATTTATTTTATTTGGCGTTCGATCTATCAATCTACTACAATTTATTCACATCCATTTTGCCAATTTCTGGCACCGTTACCCGAAAGGGATTGACAACCCCTTTAATACGTCGGGTTGCGAGTAGTTGTTATTTGTGTGCAGGCGCCGCTTACGTGTTGTTGCTTGTTTCTCCTACTGGTTCGATAACCATGGTCTCATCACTGAGGGAAATACCTACCGTCGTTGTCCTGCATCATCCCTTGCTCTTTGGGCATTCCACATCAAAAATTCTATTTTTATCATTTACCTACTCGAGGATGAGCATGAATTAACCTTGGGGATGCTTGATACGTCTCCAACGTATCTATAATTTTTGATTGTTCCATGCTATTATATTATCTATTTTGGATGTTAATGGGCTTTATTTTACACTTTTATAATATTTTTGGGACTAACCTACTAACCCAAGGCCCAGTGCAAATTGTTTTTTTCCTACAGTGTTTCACAGACAAGGAATATCAAACGGAATCCAAATGGAATGAAACCTTCGGGAGAGTTATTTTTGGAACAAACGTGATCCAGAGGACTTGGAGTGGACGTCAAGAAACAAGTGAGGGGTCCACGAGGCAGGGGGCGCCCCCTCGCCCCTCGTGGCTCAACCGACCTACTTCTTCCTCATATAAATATATATATTCATATATCACATATACCCCAAAAACACCCAGGAGCACTACAAAACCCTATTTCCACCGCCGCAACCTTCTGTACCCAAGAGATCCCATCTTGGGGCCTTTTTTGGAGCTCCGCCGGAGGGGGCATCGATCATGGAGGGCCTCTACATCAACTCCATGGCCTCTCTGGTGAAGTGTGAGTAGTTTACTTCAGACCTTCGGGTCCATAGTTATTAGCTAGATGGCTTCTTCTCTCTCTTTGGATCTCAATACAAAGTGCTCCTCAATCTTCTTGGAGATCTATTCGATGTAACTCTTTTTGCGATGTGTTTGTCGAGATCCGATGAATTGTGGGTTTATGATCAAGTCTATCTATGAACAATATTTGATTCTTCTCTGAAATATTTTATGTATGATTGGTTATCTTTGCAAGTCTCTTCAAATTATCAGTTTGGTTTGGCCTACTTGTTGGGGATATGACTACCAGGTATGACCCGCCCAGGAGGGGCCGGGTGAACCTTAATGGCGGGTTACTCAAAGAAGTCCGACGAGTATACAAGGCGATGGTTCATTATAAGATTTGTAGACGGCTCAAGCCCAGAGGCGGATTAAATCCCATAATTGTAAACCACCATGTATCAGTAAGACTTGTAAAGTAAGGCATGTAAAATAAGTCACCAAGTCAGACATGTTATATGAGCCGGCCGGGACTATGTAGGCCGCCAGGCGTCAACCCGTGTATATAAGGGGACGACCCGGCGGCGGCTTAGGGAAAGAAACAACAGATCGAGAGCCAAGCTAGCGTATTTCGCTCCTTGGTCAACAAAACCTAGCAATACCACAACAACTGGACTAGGCTTTACCTTCACCGCAAGGGGCCGAACCAGTATAAACCTCTCGTGTCCTTTGACCCGATTAACCCCTTTAAGCTTCCTAGTTGCCATGGCTCCACGACTAAGTCCTTTCACTAGGACATCTGCCGTGACAGTTGGCGCCCACCATGGGGCCAGCGCATGGTGGATTTTAGTCCTTGAAGGGCAGCTTCGAAGGGCTCAAGGGATACGCTGTGGGCTGGATGACCGAGAGTCGTCACGGCAAGCTCTACATCGACGACACATGCTGGGGCCCTGATGCCGGCTCAATCGAGTACGGGTACCAGGTCCCCTTCGGCAGAATCCACATCTTCATCGGCCGGATCGGCGAGCCGGGCCCTGAGCCGTACGTCTGCACTGACCTCATCGAAATGGCTCAGCGTGCGAGACCCGCCCGGACTCAACCGGCCGTAAGGCGTGCCTTCATGGGTTGCATCCATGGAGGGGAGTTTTCTGAAGGATCTGTGGATGGTGGCGAGACGGCCGTCCACTCTGACGGCGAGTCGTCCACAGGTGAGACGGATTCATTGTATCAACTACAGGATGGCGGGCTTGGGGCTGTTCCGATGGCAGCAGTATTCCGGACCCCCTTGAGCCGCCGAATCGAGCCGGGGTCTACATGGCTGGCACTCAACCCACTCGGAATTCTATGGCCGTGGCGGAGGTATCCACCGGATCGGCAGCAGCCGGGTCCGGAGACCCCGTGCGCCCGCTGGCTCAGGTGCTGATGGATCTCATGGATAGGATGACGACCTTGTTGACCGTCGAGGTTGAGCCGGCAGACAAGGCTCAGCATGATGCAGAGGTGGCACGGTTACGTGGGGAGGTAGCGCAAGCTAAGGAGAATTTAGCAGCAGAGGACGTAAGGATGGCCGAAGAGCGGGCGGCTCTAGATGCTCGTGCTCAGCAGCTTCAAGCAGAGACTTTCCGGCTCTCGATGGATCTAAACGCATCAAACGAGGTCATGAGGAGAAGGAACCAAAAGGCTCAGTCACGTCTGCCTCTGACTTATGATCCTAGGAACCTTTTCCACACCTGGGGCTTGTCCCAGTAACCCGCCGGAGGCAAACCGGATCACAACACCCGGTACTGGGGCGCCGGTTCAACCGCGGGCCATGGAACCCCCCCGTGTGAATACTGCTCCGCCTCTTTACACACTAATACCATCGGGTCACTTTTCTAACCCTTTGGAGAATCTTATCGCTGCAGCGGCTCGTTTGGCGGCTCTCCCGATGGAAGGCGGCTCTCCAACAGCGATCAAAACACGAAGGGTCAGAGAGCTTCTTCAGATGGCTCTGGCACAATAGGATGCATACTCTTATAGTCGAGACAGAATCCATTCAACCCCTCGCCCAAGCCGGAGCCCAAGCTATAGGAGGCATATGCACTCATCGGCCATATCAAGCAACGCCCAACGCCGTAACCAACCACGCGGGCATGACCCAGCCCAAGGTGGAGCTCTTAACTTGGCGGACCAAGAGAGGATCCGTCAAGAGGCTGAGCGGGCGGTTCAATAGGCAGCTGAGCTGGAGGCTCACCAAGCTTTTCTGGTTTATCCAGCGACCTCTGTTGAAGCAGGTGTGGCCTCAAGGACAGGAGGTGTCCCTTGACTAGTGCCGGCACCAAATAATGAGCGTTTTCCTAAGTTCTTTAAGGGGCCTCGTAAGGTACCTAATTACATAGCCGACCTAAAGCCCAGGGCATGGATCGAAAGTTACGAAATGGTCATGGAGTTATTGGAGGTTAGTGACGCAGCACTGGCCAAGTACTTCCATATGATGTTAGATGGAACAGCTCGCACTTGGTTGAAGGGGTTGCCACCCAACTCCATCAGCTCATGGGCGGAGTTAAAAGCCCAGTTAATTCAGAACTTTAAAGATACCTATAAGCAACCCATGTCGATTGTGGACTTGACTAACTATAAGCAAGAGGAAGGTGAATCCACGACCCATTGGGTGCGCCGGGTGTCGGTGTCAAAACCAGCGGATCTCGGGTAGGGAGTCCCGAACTGTGCGTCTAGGCCGGATGGTAACAGGAGACAAGGGACACAATGTTTTACCCAGGTTCGAGCCCTCTTGATGGAGGTAAAACCCTACGTCCTGCTTGATTAATATTGATGATATGGGTAGTACAAGAGTAGATCTACCACGAGATCAAGGAGGCTAAACCCTAGAAGCTAGCCTATGGTATGATTGTTGTATGATGAAGTTGTCCTACAGACTAAAACCCTCCGGTTTATATAGACACCGGAGAGGGTTAGGGTTACACAAAGTCGGTTACAATGGTAGGAGATCTTGAATATCCACATCGCCAAGTTTGCCTTCCACGCCAAGGAAAGGCCCATCCGGACACGGGACGAAGTCTTCAATCTTGTATCTTCATAGTCCTGGAGTTCGGCTGAAGGTATAGTCTGGCTACCCGAACACCCCCTGATCCAGGACTCCCTCAGTAGCCCCTGAACCAGGCTTCAATGACGATGAGTCCGGCGCGCAGATTGTCTTCGGCATTGCAAGGCGGGTTCCTCCTCCAAATTCTTCATAAAAGTTTGTAAACACCAAGAGTAGTGTCCGGCTCTGCAAAATAAGCTTCCACGTATTGCCATAGAGAGAATAATATTAACACAAATGTAATCTGCTGACGTATTCCGCAGTGTGACATCACACTACGGCCAAGCCTTTATTCGAATCGTTTTCACTTCTCCACCTCAGCGTGTTTTGCGAGGCAGTTTCCTTGGCACGTCTTGTCAAAGCAGAGATCGTGTCCCCTTTGTCAACGGGATTCTCGTTAATACGGACGTGAGTAACCCAACCGCGCCACTTATCACGGCGCTTGGGAGGCAAGCGAGTTTTACTAGGCTGGTGGGGACGCATAGTCGCATCCGCCCATATAAGGGGATAAGGATCCACCTTTTTACCTACGCCTTCTTCCTCCTTTGCCTATCCATCTTCTGCACACCCGAGCTCCAGCGCCCAAGCCCGCACTTCCTACCTCAACCCTCTCCAACAATGTCCGGAGCGGGAGGCAAGTGTATGGTCTCCTCCGTCACGGAGGGCCATGTCAAAAGGTTAAGGAAGGCCGGATACTTGTCCAAAGACATCGCGCACCGGCTTCCTGAGGAGGGGCAGCTTCTCCCCACCCCAAGGCCCCATGAGAGGGTAGTATTTCTTCCCCACTTCCTCCGCAGACTGGGTTTTCCTCTCCACCCATTTGTCCACGGGCTCATGTTCTACTATGGCCTAGATTTCCACGATCTGGCCCCGAACTTCATCCTCAATATCTCGGCGTTTATCGTCGTGTGCGAGGATTTCCTCTGCATTCGCCCCCATTTCGGCCTCTGGATCAAGACCTTCAACGTCAAGCCAAAGGTGGTGCGCGGCAACCAGGCGGAGTGCAGAGGTGCCATGGTGGGAAAAATTGCCAACGTCCTATGGCTCGAGGGCTCCTTTGTGGAGACCTTGAAGGGGTGGCAGTCAGGGTGGTTTTACATCACCGAGCCACGCGATCCAAAGTGGATCGCAGCCCCTGAATTCCGATCCAGACCCCCTAAGCGGCTCACGTCCTGGAAGGAGACAAGCTTGTCGTGGGGCGACGAAGAAGAGTTGACCGGACTGCAAAAAATGCATCCAGTCCCTGGTGAACAAGTAGCTCAAGCTTGTCAACGTAATCCAAGTCATGCTCGTCCGCCGGATCCTTCCGTGTCAAGAACGGGACTTCAATTTGTGGGAGTTCAACCCGGCGCAGCACCGAACTCTGAGCAGGCTCTTCGACACGACATACGAAGATGTCTGGAGGGGGCTAACCAAAGGCACCGAGGCTCCCACATCCGCCTCTGAAGACCGCGGATTCAGCTCGCAGCGTTCTGCTGGCGAGGTAAGATATTTCCATCTTTTACAGAATGTTAAGTTTTTTCATAGTTTGACTCTATGCGGGATCTAAACTCCCTCACCTTTGATAGGATTGGCGGGAGAAGTCCGGACAGATTAACTGTCTGGCTCCCTTTCCCGAAGACCCAGCCCCTGCTCTCCTAGAGAAGCTGCTGGTTCCGGCACCTTATGTGGTACCGGAGAAGAAGGCCAAGAAGAAGAAGGCCACAGGGACTCGAAAGAGTTCCCGGCATATGGTGGTGTCGGATTCGTCGTCCGACGAGTCCGAGATGCACTCCTCCCGTGAAGACGAGGAGGAGGAAGAAGAAACCTCTCCCCCTCCAGCGGGGGGAGGAAAGAAGAGGAAGGCCGCCCCAGTAGGGGAGGCCGAGGGGTCCAAGAAGAGGAAAACCCCTCCGCCGGACTACGTCCCCGACGCCGACGAGGACAAAGAGGAGTGACCGGACAGGGCCAAGCGTCCGGCGAGATCGTAAGTGTTCGGATACCAGAGTAACTCGTGATATTCCTTTTGTTTCACAGCTTTCCCTAATGTCGGATATAATCATGCAGTCTGCCCAAGGACGGGCTCGACGAGTCGCGAGCGGCTCCCTGGATTCATCGGACGTGAATTCAGTTCCAGCCGCTGCTTCCCCCTGTGCTGCGGATGATGCCGAAGTGGCGTCGCGACAAGCTCCGGGGCGAGAGGAGGTGGTCCAGGAGGAGCCACGAGGCGACCTCCCGGACTCCAGGAGTGAAGGGGACAAGACCCCCCTGGGCTCCAAGTCCGGCTTTAAGCCGGACACTGCGCCGGAATCATCAACGGTTCCGGACCGCGGTAGGCGAACTCCTGCCAAGAGGAGCAAGCCTACTGAGACGGCGTCCTCCGTCCAACCGGAGGCGCTGGACAATCTGCTGGAGGAGCTTAAGGGCGCCTCCATTGACGAGGAGCACCGTGCCATCATGAGTAAGGTGGTCCAGAAGGTTCGGTCCGCCAAAAGCGGACTGACTGAAGCTTGTGCTAGCCTTCTAACAGGCTTCGAGGTAAGTAAAAATATGTAAAAATATTACTGTATAGACAGTAGCCCCTGATGCTCTGTTTGGCGTTCGGAAAGAAAAGCCGAATAGAGGATCTATTAAATATCGCAGGAGTCTAACTAAAAAGGAGTCAATATACGTATGCAGGCTTCGCTGCTGGCCACCACCGCACTGACTGCGGAGGTGGGTGCCCTGAAGCAGGGCCTCGAGCGGACCGAGCAAGAGCTCGACCTTGCCAAACGGCAGCTCGAGGAGGAAGAAGGTACGAGATACCTTATAGAAAAAATGCCTATAGGAAGGCGCAATTGCAAAAAATGATAGGAGTAACTGCTTATTGTAGGGGCCACAACTGAGGTGGCGACCCTCAAGCAGGCGTTGTCCGAGGCCGAGAAGAAAGCGGCCACGGAGCGCGCCGAGCGGGAGAAATTTGAGGCGCAGGTCGGCGAGGTGCGGCAAGAGCTTCAGGTTCTCATGCAAAAACATGAGAGTTTGGATCTCGACTCGAAGACGCGAGCGTCCGAGCTTGCTGCGGCCCTTAAAACTGCCAAATCTGCCAAGGCCGAAGCCTAGAAGGCCCTCCAGGAATTGGATGCGGTGAAAAAGATAGTGGCGGGTAAGGCATTCTATATGCAAAGCAGACATATAAAAGTAAACTACTTGTTACTTACTCGAATCCGGAGCTCTCCAGGGGCATTCGCAGATCTTCCCCGCAGTGTATCCGATGTCGCCGCATTCTACCGAGCCGAGGAAGGTAGCTCGACGGAGAAGGTGTTCTGGTCTCAGTACGCTGAGGCCGGACACCCTGTGCCCTTGAGCGACCAGCTGAAGCAGCTGGTCGAGCTCCACAAGGCGGCCGAACAGGCCCTGAAGGGCTTCATTGTTAGGCTGTGGCCTGGAGAGGCCCTGCCTGGGAGCTACTTCGGACTGGTGCGGCGGCTGGTGGAGGCTTGTCCAAGGCTCGAGGTCATCAAGCGCTCCGTCTGCATCGAAGGTGCCCGTAGGGCCCTTGCCCGTGCAAAGGTGCACTGGGGTAAGCTGGATGGTGAGAAGCTTGTGAAGGACGGGCCGCCGCCGGGGAAGGAGCATCGCAAGCCTGAGAACTATTACAAGGATGTTCTTGCTGGTGCCCGCCTTGTGGCGGATGAATGTACCAAGGATGTAATTTTTGAATGAACTCGCTCGTGTTATCCTGTGCGCTGAAAACTTGTTCATATGCACTAAGCAATGCTTGCATTTAAAATATTACTTTCTGTCCAGCCGTTTATCAAAAAATTGAGAGATGGCCAGTCGTCAGCTTCTGCCCCCATGCCACTAGTGCTGGGGTGTTCGGGATAAACCTGAGCGCTCTTTTTTCCCATGATTGGGTCCTTCGAGGGAGGCGGTCAGCACAACGAACGAGGCAATCGGACTATAATGCTTGAACACTCTCACTTAGCCATAGAACTCTATAGTTTTAAATTTCAGCGAAGCCCCTAGTATTCGGAAGACCGAGTTCGGGGCGCTATCCACGCCTTGGCCGGACAAAGCCGGTTCGTCGCTCGAAGCGGCATAAGCCTTTAAGGACTCGAATAACCTCTCGAACAGCGACCGGTCTCTCGCCTCATCATGACAGTCAGTTTTAGCTTTCTCCACTGAGGTGCTCGGCCCAGCTCAACTGGGGCACAATCGTAGTGATTCTCCTAGTGGTACCTTAGCCGATATAGCAGAACGTAAGGCACCAAAACATAGGAGCCGGGCAAACCCAACTATTGACCCAAATCATGATTCGGAGCCGATGCATATAGTGTTATAAGTTCGGGGTGCCGCACTTGTGAAAGTGGACGGACTTCTCACGCCATATTGATGGGTACTGAAGCCCCTGGCGTATTTTGCCGTACCACAGTGTACGGATGCAGCATATTATTAATAAACATATATATAAAAAGAGGGTAATGCAAAAAATAGACAAAAAGCTATGCATTGTTTATAGAAAGGCTGCTATGAAAGCGGAACGATACAAATAGTGCGATAAGCAAAATAAATTGGACTATTTAACATGTCCTGGCCAGGGGCAGGCCGCAGAATTGTATTAAAAAAACAGGTATACTGCTCGCAATAGAGACCACCTGGGAGTTCCATAATGCGGCGTGGCTTGTCTGCTTCCCTGGATCTTGCATCGTTTGTGTGGCAGTTGAATTGCCGAACGGGTCGTCCGAAGTATGGAGTCCTGAGAGTAAGAGAAAAAAAAGAAGGAATCCGGCAGCCCCTGGTGCGGTTTAAGCCGTATTTCGGGCGTGCCGTGATAGTGCCCCTTCGCCTGTGCCCATGGTATTTCAAGAGCATAGTTATGTACGCGAAGTGCTGGTTTCGCTATATCGCGAGGGCTAGGGTTGGGGCCGCATTGCTATGCTAGCTCGGAACGTGCCAGGCGGTCTTGTTGTAGGGTACTCCGGGCGCGCTTGATAGTGTCCGGCTTTTGAAGGCCGAACTAGAGAACTGCCTAGAGAGGCTGCTTTGTACTTCTGCTGCGAACGCTGCCGTGTGCTCCTCCGTTCGGAGGGAGCGCTCAGTGTTCCCATTGACCGTGATTACTCATCTAGGGCCTGGCATCTTGAGCTTGAGGTATGCATAGTGCGGTACCACGTTGAATTTTGCGAATGCGGTTTGCCCGAGCAGTGCGTGATAGCCACTATGGAACGGGACTATGTCGAATATTAACTCCTCGCTTCAGAAGTTATCCAGAGATCCGAAGACCACTTCCAGTGTAACTGAGCCTGTACAGTTGGCTTCTACGCTTGGTATGACGCCTTTAAAGGTCGTTTTGGTGGGCTTGATCCTTGAGGGATCTATGCCCATCTTTCGCACTGTATCCTGGTAAAGAAGGTTCAGGCTGCTGCCGCCATCCATGAGGACTCTTGTGAGATGAAATCTGTCAATGATTGGGTCTAGAACCAATGTGGCGAAGCCACCGTGACGGATGCTAGTGGGGTGGTCCCTTCGATCAAAGGTGATCGGGCAGGAGGACCATGGGTTGAACTTTGGGGCGACCGGCTCCATCGCATATACGTCCCATAACGCACGCTTCCGCTCCCTCTTGGGGATGTGGGTTGCGTATATCATGTTCACCGTCCGCACTTGCGGGGGAAATCCCTTCTGTCCACTGTTGTTCGGCGGCCTGGGCTCCTCCTCGTCGTCACTATGCAGCCCCTTCTCTTTGTTTTCGGCTCTTAACTTGCCTGCCTGCTTGAACACCCAACAATCCCTGTTGGTGTGATTGGCTGGCTTTTCGGGGGTGCCATGTATCTGGCACAAGCGGTCGAGTATTCGGTCCAAACTGGATGGGCCCTGAGTTTTTCTTTTGAATGGTTGTTTCCGTTGACCGGATTTGTAGCCTCGGAATCCGGCATTAACTGCCATATCCTCGTTGATGTCGCTGTTAACGTGGCGCTTTTGTTTGTTCCGACATGACCTGCCACTTTTGTCCTTGGTATTCGAATTACCAGTGTTCTTGGTTAAGTTTTTACTGCGAGCTAGCCAGCTGTCTTCTCCCGCGCAAAAGCGGGTCATGAGTGTCGTGAGGGCTGCCATAGATTTCGGCTTTTCCTGTCCCAGGTGCCGGGCCAGCCACTCGTCACGGATATTATGCTTGAAGGCCGCTAAGGCCTCTGTGTCTGGACAGTCGACTATCTGGTTTTTCCTTGTTAGGAACTGTGTCCAGACTTGCCTGGCCGATTCTTATGGCTGCTGAATTATGTGGCTTAGGTCATCGGCGTCTGGTGGTCGCACGTAAGTGCCTTGGAAGTTGTCAAGGAATGCGGCTTCCAGGTCCTCCCAAAAACCGATTGAGTTTGTTGGCAAGCTGTTAAGCCAATGCCGGGCCGGTCCCTTAAGTTTGAGTGGGAGGTATTTGATGGCGTGTAGATCATCGCCGCGGGCCATGTGGATATGAAGGAGATAATCCTCGATCCATACTGCAGGATCTGTTGTGCCATCGTATGATTCGATGTTTATGGGTTTGAAGCCCTCAAGGATTTTATGATCCATTACTTCATCTGTGAAGCATAGTGGGTGTGCGGCGCCTCTGTATTGGGCTATATCACGACGTAGCTCGAAGGAGCTTTGTCTGTTGAGTTCGGCCCGGCCGGATTCATTGCGTCCGAAGTGACGATCACCGTCACGTGCCGTGGGGCGCCTGCGCGATCCATAGATCGATCTTGTTTGCCTTGCCTTGTCCTCCAGGATGTCGCGCAGGTCGGGCGCATTTTCCCGTGCCTTAGTATGCTTGACACGGTGCCGGGGCATGGCTTGAGTGGAGGGCCAAGAGGCCTCTCTGTCGCGGCCACGAGGTGGCCGGTCGGCCATGTCATGCGCTGGTGATGTAGGTGCTTCCTCCTTTAGTCGGGGTAGCAGCCTGCGCTTTGGGTAACTCTTGGAGGGGCGTTCGAGTTCATACTCTTCGGCCGCAAGGACTTCAGTCCATCTGTCAGCTAGCAAATCCTGATCAGCTCTAAGCTGTTGCCGCTTTTTCTTGAGGCTGCTTGCCGTGGCCATGAGCCTACGTTTAAAACGCTCTTGTTCGGCAAGATCCTCTGGCACGACGAACTCGTCGTCGTCGAGGCTTGCCTCATCTTTGGAGGGAGGCGTATAATTATCGTCCTCAACCTCTTGGTCCGCCGCCCTCTCGTGAGGGCTGGCTTCTTTGTCCTCCTGTGCCGAATTTTGCTGGAGGGGGTGTTCTTTGGCGCTATCCGGAGTAGTATTATCTCTCGTGCCAGAATCACCGTTTTTGCTTTGGCGGGATTTAGAGTGGCACCGCTGACGCCGGCGCTTGGGATGTTTCTTAGAGGTATCGTCCACCGTTGTTCCATCGCCATCTCCATCCTTTGGAGTGTCCACCATATATATGTCATATGACGAGGTGGCCTTCCAACGCCCTACAGGTGCTGGTTCTTGTTCGTCTCCTGCATCGTCATCCATGCCATCGATGTCTTTGGAGTCGAAGTCAAGCATGTCAGTTAAGTCATCGACAGTGGCTACGAAGTGGGTGGTGGGTGGGTTTTTAATTTCTTCATCGTCCGTATCCCAACCTCGCTGACCGTAGTCTGGCCAGGGCTCTCCTGATAAAGAGAGAGACTTTAGAGAATTCAGGATGTCACCGAAGGGTGAGTGCTGAAAGATGTCCGCGGCGGTGAACTCCATTATCGGCGCCCAATCGGATTCGATCGGCAGGGGCACGGGGGGCTCGGAGTTCGGAGAGGAATCCGGCTCCTTGGAGTCACGGGCCATGCGGAGTGTGGGGCTAGAGTTCGGCTCGATCGCCTCTGAGATCGCAGCCCCTGAGGCAGCATCCAACCGCTGATCCTCGATTGGCGCAGTGGGCTCCGAATCAATGGTCGGAACCGATGCGTGTGCGACCTCCAAGGTGCTGTTCGGCGGCAGAGCTATATCATGCCCATCGAGACAGTGTGGCACGCTTGGCTGTGGCTCGAATCTGTCGAAGATTAATTCCCCGCGGATGTCAGCCGTGTAGTTTAGGCTTCCAAACCTGACCTGATTGCCAGGGGCGTAACTTTCGATCTGCTCAAGGTGACCAAGCGAGTTGGCCCGCAATGCGAACCCGCCAAAGACGAAGATCTGTCTGGGGAGAAAAGTCTCACCCTAGACTGCATCATGGTTGATGATCAAAGAAGCCATCGGGCCTGAAAGCGATGACACAGAGGAACTCTCAATGAAAGCACCAATGTCGGTGTCAAAACCGGCGGATCTCGGGTAAGGGGTCCCGAACTGTGCGTCTAGGCCGGATGGTAACAGGAGACAAGGGACACAATGTTTTACCCAGGTTCGGGCCCTCTTGATGGAGGTAAAACCCTACGTCCTGCTTGATTAATATTGATGGTATGGGTAGTACAAGAGTAGATCTACCACGAGATCAAGGAGGCTAAACCCTAGAAGCTAGCCTATGGTATGATTGTTGTATGATGAAGTTGTCCTACGGACTAAAACCCTCCGGTTTATATAGACACCGGAGAGGGTTAGGGTTACACAAAGTCAGTTACAATGGTAGGAGATCTTGAATATCCACATCGCCAAGCTTGCCTTCCATGCCAAGGAAAGTCCCATCCGGACACGGGACGAAGTCTTCAATCTTGTATCTTCATAGTCCTGGAGTTCGGCTGAAGGTATAGTCTGGCTACCCGAACACCCCCTAATCCAGGACTCCCTCACCAGGTCAAGGAAATAATACATTCATCTGATAAGATGGATGCCGGCTCCGCGGTCTTAATGTTGGAGAAAAATTGCCGTTTTGAACCTCTGAAACAGAAACTGGGGCGGCTCAAGCATGATTGTAATGACATGGGCCAGCTGATGATGGCTCTGGTCAAGTTCGCCGATTCTGACAGTACCAAGGATCCCGCGTCTGACGAAGAGAAGACAAGGAAGGGAAAGAAGAATGGCAACGGCAAAGGTCACCAACACAACCCGGCGAATCATGGAGGTAATAAACGTAAGGCTGACGGTAGTCTGGAGTTCGTGGCTAAGGCCAATACACATGGCAACAATCAACTAAGCAAGGAGAGGCCACCTCCTCGGTCTGGCGGGTCAGGTCCCACCCTCGAGCAGCTGCTAAATGAACCTTGTCGAAGGCACGGCACCCGGGAGAAGCCAGCTACCCATCTATGGAAAGACTGTACGATCATGAAGGCTTTTAAGAATTCCAACATGTTTGATGGTAACCACGGACCTGGCGGTGGCTCAGGCGGTGGCTGCTTTCATGGCCCAGGCGCCGGCTTAGGCGGTGGCGGTTTTCACGGCCAGGGCCCTCAAGGTAGTCGGGGCAGCTATAATCAGCAATCTAGCCAAGGTAATCAGCAGCAACAGCAGTCCGGGTATCAGAGTAACCCAAAGCAGTTGAACAGTGGGTAGTATCACATATTCACCACCAGTTTGTGCAAAAAGGGACCAGAAACTTCATAAGAGGGCTATAAATGCTGTTGAACTGGCAGTTCCACGTTATTTAAGATGGTCTGAGCAGCCTATTTTATGGAGTAGGGAAGACCACCCTCCCAGGGTTGATAATTCGGGTCATCTAGCTTTGGTGGTGGCACCTCAGGTTGGCGGATACAAATTCAATAAAGTGCTCATGGATGGGAGGAAGTAGCATCAACATCCTTACTATTAGACGTTCTGTCGCATGGGGTTGACTAACAAAAGTCTTAAAATGTCCAATACTGTTTTTCATGGAGTTATGCCTGGTAAATCGACATACCCAGTTGGTAAGATTGAGCTGGAAGTAGCCTTTGGGGATGAGTATGATTCTAGGGCTAAGAAGTTGACTTTTGAAGTGGTTAAGATCGAAATCCTGTATCACGCTCTGTTTGGACGACCGGCTTACGCTAAGTTCATGGCACGGTCGTGCTATGTTTATCTGTAACTCAAAATGCCGGGTTATAAGGGCACCATCACAGTGCATGGAAGCCGTAAGATAGCCCTGGATTGTGAAGAAGGTGATGCTACTTACGCCAAGTCTGTTTGTGCAACAGAGGAGTTGAAGTTTTATAAGGATAATGTTGACCCGACAAACATGATGTCTTTGAAGAAGCCAACTACGGAGCATGAGCCGGCGCTGAAATTTAAGTCAGCTGATGATACCAAGATGATTGATTTTGTGCCTGGCGACTCATCCAAACAGTTCATTATCAGTGCAAATTTGGATCCAAAATAGGAAGGTGCGCTCATCGAGTTCATCCGTGAGAACCGGGATATCTTGGCATTTAAGTCTTCTGACATGCCAGGTGTACCGAGAGAACTCGCTGAGCACACACTTAATATTGATCCAAAGTTTAAGCCGGTCAGGCAGTTTCTTCAGCGGTTTAATGAGGAAAGGCGCAAGGCTATTGGAGAAGAGGTGGCCCGGCTTTTTGCAGTTGGGTTTATTGTTGAAGATTTTCACCCATAGTGGTTGGCTAACCCGGTGCTCGTGCTCAAAAAGAACGACACTTGGCATATGTGTGTGGATTACATGGATTTAAACAAAGCTTGCCCGGCTGATCCTTTTGCTCTCCCTCGTATTGATCAAATCATTGATGCTACGGCGGGTTGTGAGCGTCTGAACTTTTTGGATGCTTATTCTGGTTATCGTTAGATCAAAATCACGGTTAAGGACCAGGAGAAGACAACTTTCATTACTCCGTTTGGAGCCTTCTGCTATGTGTCTATGCCTTTTGGGCTTAAGTGTGCCCAGGCGACTTATCGGCGGTGTGTATAGAATTTCCTTCATAATCAGATTGGGAGTAATGTTCATGCTTACGTGGACGATATAGTGGTGAAATCTAGAGAGAAGGAAACCTTGGTTGCTGATCTGAAGGAAACCTTTGATAACCTCCGGGTCTACAAGATGATGCTTAACCCGGCCAAGTGCGTTTTTGGAGTCCCAGCTGGCAAGCTTTTGGGCTTTTTGGTGTCTAACAGAGGCATTGAGGCTAACCCAGAAAAAATTAAGGTGATTACATCTTTGGCTAAACCGGCATGCATCAATGACGTTCAGCGCCTGGCGGGTCGAGTTGCAGCTTTGAGCCAGTTCATAAGCCGGTTGGGTGAGAAGGCTATGCTGTTGTATCAAATGATGAAAAAGACGGATGACTTTGTCTGGAGTGACGCTGCCAACTCTGCCTTTGAAGATCTGAAAAGACAGCTTGCTGAGCCACCGGTTCTTGCTGCCCCCATTGAGAAGGAGCCGTTGTTGTTATATGTGGCTGCTAACTCACGGGCCGTCAGTGTGGCCATTATTGTGGAGCGCAAGGAGGCTGGCAAGGAACATCCGGTTTAACGGCCAGTTTACTACGTCAGTGTGGTGCTCATTGAATCCAAGCAAAGATATCCACATTGGCAGAAGCTTGTTTATGGGGTGTTCATGGCAAGCTGGAAGCTTAAGCATTACTTCCAGGGTCATCCTATCACTGTGGTTAGCTCTGCTCCTTTGGGAGATATTATTCAAAATAGAGAAGCCACCGGACGAGTTGCCAAGTGGGCCATTGAGCTTGAGTCTCATAATTTAAAGTATGTGCCACGTACGACCATTAAGTATCAAGCACTGGTGGACTTCATTAACGATGGGACAGAGTTGCAGATACCTGAAGAGAAGCCTGACAACACATATTGGATGATTCATTTCGATGGTTCCAGACAATTGGAAGGCTCGAGGGCTGGAGTTCTTTTAACTTCTCCTCGAGGTGACAAGTTTTGTTATGTGTTGCGATTGATGTTTCCTTGTACTAACAACGCAACAGAATATGAGGCCTTACTCCATGGTCTTCAAATGGATAAAGAGAGGAGTTTAAGCTGGGTACGGTGCCTTGGCGACTCAGATTTGGTGGCTCAGCAGGTATCAGGCAAGTGGGACTCCAAGGACCCTCTCATGGCGGCTTATCGCCGTGAGGTTGACGCTGTTACTGGACACTTCAAGGGTTATCAAGTGGAGCACATTGACCGCAGAAAAAACAAAGCAACTGATGCTTTAAGCCGGTTGGGATCTCAGTGTAAGCCAGTGCCACCTAACACTTTTTTAGATGTTCTGCATAACCCTTCTGTCAAGTTGCCTACAGAGGAAGATTTGGCCGTTCTAGACCCGGAGGCACAGTTGGTGGTGGCTCTTCATGTCATTCTAGATTGGACAGTACCGTATTTGGCTTAAATGACCTGGGTGAGTTGCCAGAGGATGAGACCTTGGCTAGACAGATAACCCGATGGTCTAAGTCAATGACGATTTCCAATGGTGAGTTGTATCATCGCAGCATCACCGGAGCGTTTCAACGTTGTGTCTCTCCTGAAGAAGGTCAAGAAATTCTTCGTGAGATCCATGAAGGAGATTGTGGCCACCATGCCGGCTCAAAGTCTCTTGTGGCCAAAGCTTTCCGTAATGACTTTTAATGGCTAACAAATCACGCTGATGCAGAGGATCTGGTCAGTAGGTGCGATGGGTGTCAGAAATTTGCACGATGAGCGCACGTGCCGGCTCAGGAATTGCGGATGATTCCAATCACTTGGTCGTTTGCGGTCTGGGGGCTTGACATGGTTGGACCTTTTAGAAGATCCAAGGATAAAAAGACACATCTTTTAGTGGCAGTTGACAAGTTCATAAAATGGGTTGAGACAGAGCCGGTTAGTAAGTGTGATGCAGCCACGGCGGTTCAATTCATGAAAAAGGTGATCTTTCGTTTTGGCTTTCCACACAGCATTATAACTGACAATGGTACTAATCTGTCCAAAGACGCTATTGAGGAGTTTTGTCAACGTGAGCATATCCGGCTTGATGTTTCATCAGTAGCTCACCCCCAATCCAATGGTCAAGATGAGAGAGCAAATCAGGAAATCTTAAAAGGTCTCAAGCCCCGGCTTCTGGTTCCTTTACAACGGATGCCGGGTTGTTGGGTGGAGGACTTACCCTCAGTGCTATGGAGCATCAATACCACTCCTAACAGGTCTACAGGTTGTACGCCTTTCTTCATGGTTTATGGAGTAGAAGCAGTCCTACCTAGTGATATTCATCATGACTCGCCCCGCGTGGCGGCTTACGTTGAAGCTAATAACGAACAAGCCCGACAAGATGCACTTGACTTGTTAGATGAGGAGCGAGATTTGGCAGCAGAACGATCAACAATTTATCAACAGGACCTGCATCGCTATCACAGTCGCCGGGTTAGGTCCAGAACCTTTCAAGAAGGTGACCTGGTGCTATGTGAGTCTGATGCACAAAAGCTATCCCCACCTTGGGAAGGACCCTTTGTGGTCAGCAAGAACTTGAACAATGGGTCATATTACCTTATCGACGTTCGAGAGCACAAAGACTCACGTAAGTTGGAGCAGGAGACCCACCGGCCGTGGAATATTGCTCATCTTTGGCCTTACTATACTTGAGGCACCGGCTCTCATAATGTACATATTGTGACGTTGTATATATTATGATAAGTAATGAAGCAGGACCTCTGTCCTTTTCATTTTCAATGATCATATATCTTTATTATTCTAATTATTCAAACGACCATTAGGGGGCTGATCCTATTCGAATCTAGCTTAACCCTTTTGGTCCGGCTCATGATCGTATTCGAATCTAGCTGTCAAACCTCATGGTCACTAGGGGGCTTCCTGTTCAAACATAGGTCGTATTCTAACCAAAGAGTACATAGCTGTCATAACCCTCTTGATCGGCGCAAAGCCAAACTCACTAGGGGGCTTCTTGATCGTATCCGAATCATAGCTTAACCCCTTTTGGGTCCGACATGGATCGTATTTGAATCAGGATCATTAAAAACCTCTCAAGGTCATGTGGGGGCTTCCTGTTCAAACATAGGTCATATTCGAACCAAAGAGAACATAGCTGTCGGTACCCTCTTGATTGGCGCAACGCCGAAGCCACTAGGGGCTACATGATCACATTCGAATC
The DNA here is from genome assembly GCF_018294505.1 of Triticum aestivum. NCBI lineage: Eukaryota > Viridiplantae > Streptophyta > Magnoliopsida > Poales > Poaceae > Triticum > Triticum aestivum. The sequence continues at coordinate 593,443,340 of NC_057809.1, forward strand.
CTAGCTTAACCCCTTTGGTCCGGTTTACTGAACGTATTCGAATCAGAAGCCTCCAAATTACTCTTAATGCTTGATTTACATCGTTTGAAGCATACTATTTTTTTTACTGGTTTTTTGTTGTCTCAAATCTAACTGCACGTATGGTTTCAATTTAAACCGGCTCGGTTGTTTGACAATGAGTTGCCAAGGTATAACAATCATCAGGCATATCAAGGTGTTGACTTCTACAAAGATTAGGGTCATCAACCTTATTGTCCGGGTCATATAAGCCAGCAGTTCAGAATCAAAGAACATAGGTATGACATTGTCGTTCATAAACATATTTATCTGTGTCTTTTCGTTAATCAAAGGTTTTTTCAGCCTTGTTTATCTTACATCTGGTCCTATTTTTTCCACTATGATGATTTCATAGTTATGTATTGGGTGTTTTGACCCGTCTAGCGATAAACCGCCAGGACAGTATTTTCATCTTTTGCATACAGGAACAGATTTAAACACTGCAGATGTGATCACGGATATAATGCATATATTGACATCACGGGTAAAAAAGTCATATGCAACATCCTATGCACGACGGCATAGGCAAAACATGCAGTTTTCAAACTAACCTATTACAAGGCATTGAGATCCCAAAAGGTTAGACTGTTTTCTCTCTTAAGCAGATCTTAAGCTAAAGGCTGGATTATTCAGACGGTTATGACTACTCCCTCGCCGGTTCACCTCCCTCCACTGGTTGGAAGCTGGGCTTGGACCAGTGCTACCTCTTGAGCACTGCGTTGGTTTTCCCCGAAGAGGAAGGGATGATGCAGCAAAGTAGCGTAAGTATTTCCCTCCAGTAGGAGGCTACGTGCGAGTCCCTCGTACCTGCACAAAACAAATAAATCCTCGCAACCAACGCAAATAGGGGTTGTCAATCCCTATAAGGCCACTTACGAGAGTGAGATCTGATAGATATGATAAAGATAATATTTTTGGTATTTTTGTGATAAAGATGCAAAGTAAAATAAAGGCAAAGTAAATAACAAAGGAAATAACTAAGTAGTAGGAGATTAATATGATAAAGATAGACCCGGGGGCCATAGGTTTCACTAGTGGCTTCTCTCGAGAGCATAAGTATTCTATGGTGGGTGAACAAATTACTATTGAGCAATTGACAGAATTGAGCATAGTTATCAGAATATCTAGGCATGATCATGTATATAGGCATCACGTCCGAGACAAGTAGACCGACTCCTGCCTGCATCTACTACTATTACTCCATGATACGTCTCCAACGTATCTATAATTTTTGATTGCTCCATGCTATATTATCTACTGTTTTGGACATTATTGGGCTTTATTTTCCACTTTTATATTATTTTTGAGACTAACCTATTAACCAGAGGCCCAACCCAGAATGGCTATTTTTTGCCTGTTTTAGGGTTTCGAAGAAAAGGAATATCAAACGGAGCCCAAACGGACTGAAACCTTCGGAAACATGATTTTCTCATCAGATAAGATCCAGGAGACTTGGACCCTCTATCAAGGAAGCCATGAGGTGGTCACGAGGGTAGGGGGCACGCCCCCCTAGGGCGCGCCCCCTGCCTCATGGGCCCCTCGAAGCTCCACCGACGCACTTCTTCCTCCTATATATATCCACGTACCCCCAAACGATCGGGGACGGAGCCAAAAACCTAATTCCACCGCCGCAACTTTCTGTATCCACGAGATCCCATCTTGGGGCCTGTTCCGAAGCTCCGCCGGAGGGGGCATCGATCACGGAGGGCTTCTACGTCATCATCCAAGCCCCTCCGATGAAGTGTGAGTAGTTTACTTCAGACCTACGGGTCCATAGCTAATATCTAGATGACTTCTTCTCTCTTTTTGGATCTCAATACAATGTTCTCCCCCTCTCTTGTGGAGATCAATTCGATGTAATCTTCTTTTTGCAGTGTGTTTGTTGAGATCGATGAATTGTGGGTTTATGATCAAGTCTATCTATGAATAATATTTGAATCTTCTCTGAATTCTTTTATGTATGATTGGTTATCTTTGCAAGTCTCTTCGAATTATCAGTTTGGTTTGGCCTACTAGATTGGTTGTTCTTGCTATGGGAGAAGTGCTTAGCTTTGGGTTCAATCTTGCGGTGTCCTTTCCCAGTGACAGAAGGGGCAGCAAGGCCCGTATAGTATTGTTGCCATCGAGGATAACAAGATGGGGTTTTTTATCATATTGCATGAAATTACCCCTCTACATCATGTCATCTTGCTTAAGGCATTACTCTGTTTTTAAATTAATACTCTAGATGCATGCTGGATAGCGGTCGATGAGTGGAGTAATAGTAGTAGATGCAGAATCGCTTCGGTCTACTTGTCTCGGACGTGATGCCTATATACATGATCATACCTAGATATTCTCATAACTATGCTCAATTCTGTCAATTGCTCAACAGTAATTTGTTCACCCACCGTAGAATACTTATGCTCTTGAGAGAAGCCACTAGTGAAACCTATGGCCCCCGAGTCTCTTTTTCATCATATCAATCTCCATCACTTTATTATTACTTTGCTTTTACTTTATTTACTTTGTATCTTTATACCAAAAATACCAAAAATATTATTTATCATCTCTATCAGATCTCACTTTCGTTAGTGACCGTGAAGGGATTGACACTCCCTAAGCGTGTTGGTTGCGTTGAGCTATTGTTTTTGTGTAGGTATGAGGGACTCGAGCATAGCCTCCTACTGGATTGATACCTTGGTTCTCAAAAACTGAGGGAAGTACTTACGCTACTTTGCTGCATCATCCCTTCCTCTTCGGGGAAATCCAACGCAGTGCTCAAGAGGTAGCAAGAAGAATTTCTGGCGCCATTGCCGGGGAGTCTGCGCAAAAGTCAACATACCAAGTACCCATCACAATCCCTCTCTCCCGCATTACATTATTTGCCATTTGCCTCTTGTTTTCCTCTCCCCCACTTCACCCTTGCCATTTTATTCGCCCTCTCTCTCTCCTTCCTCCCTCCCTATTTGCCTCTTTTGCCCGTTTGCTCTTTGTTTGCTCGTGTGTTAGTTTGCTTGCTTGTCGTTATGGCTAGTTCTGTACCTTTTGCCTCTATGTCTGAAATTGGGGATACTATTGTCGATAATAATTTTGATGCTCCTACTAAAGAACCCACTATCTCATATATAAAAAGATTTCGTGTTGGTAGCGGTAATATTATTGGAAAGGGAGTTATTCAAGATTTATTTACTTGTGCCGGTGCTTTACCTTCTATGGGTAGTTCTATTCTTCATAGAACTAGTAGTCTTGCGGATGCTATTGCCATGCTTGTAGTTGAACTTGAGAGGCAATTCATGCACTTGCATCCTTCTATAGAAAGGATTTTCCTAGAATTTTCTAATATTGAGCATTCTTCTGTTAAGCGTGCCGTTACTATCTTTTTGGCTCATGAGTTTCGATTCATAATTAAAGAGGCCAAAAAAATATTTGGCATTATAGGGTGGATGCTTGCCATCCTCCCATAGAGACTATCCTCTTTGATCAAGAAGAAATAATGCATTTTCAATCTCTAGACTATGTTGCTTTCAATGAAAATCTTAGAAAAAGGGTTCCTACCAATTTTTTAGTTGATAGAATTTCTGAACTTAATGATGATTTAGCTATTAGAGATAATGAATTGGGATATTCTCTTGAATATAGGCTCACAAAGTTCTGTCAAAAGAATGCTAATAATGATGAATTGGTTGTGCAATATGAAGGACCAAAGGAGGAACCTATACCTCCCAAGGTTGATCTTGGAGACTTTTGCCCCAACAAATTTAGCCCTTTTGATTACTTTTGCTTGCCTCAAAGAAAACTTGTTGCTGAACGTAGAGAATATGAAATGAGTTTTAACAATCTATCTTATTATTATGGCAATACCTAGATCTATTCTTGCTTGTTATGCCTAGGTAGGGGCGTTAAACGATAGCGCTTGTTGGGAGGCAACCCAATTTTATTTTTATTCCTTGCTTTTTGCTCCTGTTTAGTAATAAATAAATTATTTATCCTCTGTTTTGGTTGTGTTTTTTGCGTTTAATTAGTGTTTGTGCCAAGTAGAACCGTTGGGAAGACTTGGGGAAAGTCTTGTTGAACTTGCTGTAAAAAATAGAAACTTTAGCGCTCACGAGAACTGCTGTCATTTTTATTTGGAAAGTGCTATTTAGTTAATTGTTTTTTCAGATGATTAATAGATAAATTCCTCACGTCCAGCAAATTTTTTAGAATTTTTGGGGTTCCAGATCTTGCGCTAGCTACAGATTACTACAGACTGTTCTGTTTTTGACAGATTCTGTTTTTCGTGTGTTGTTTGCCTATTTTGATGAATCTATGGCTAGTAAAATTGTTTATAATCCATAGAGAAGTTGGAATACAGTAGGTATAATACCAATATAAATAAAGAATGAGTTCATTACAGTACCTTGAAGTGGTCTTTTGTTTTCTTTCGCTAACGGAGCTCACGAGATTTTCTACTTTAAGTTTTGTGTTGTGAAGTTTTCAAGTTTTGGGCAAATATTTGATGGATTATGGAACAAGAAGTGGCAAGAACCTAAGCTTGGGGATGACCATGGCACCCCAAGATAATCTAAGGACACCTAAAAGCCAAAGCTTGGGGATGCCCCGGAAGGCATCCCCTCTTTCGTCTACTTCTATCGGTAACTTTACTTGGAGCTATATTTTTATTCACCACATGGTATGTGTTTTGCTTGGAGCATATTTTATGATTTGAGTCTTTGCTTGTTAGTTTACCACAATCATGCTTTCTGTACACACCTTTTGCGAGAGCCATACATGATTTGGAATTTGATAGAATACTCTATGTGCTTCACTTATATCTTTTGAGCTTTATAGTTTTGCTCTAGTGCTTTACTTATATCTTTTAGAGCACGATGGTGGATTTGTTTTATAGAAACTATTGATCTCTCATGCTTCACTTAGATTATATTGAGAGTCTTAATAGCATGGTAATTTGCTTAAAATCCTAATATGCTTGGTATGCAAGATTAATAATAAAACTTTCTCATGAGTGTGTTGAATACTAAGAAAAGTTTGATGATTGATGATTGTTTTGAGATATGGAGGTAATAATATCAAAGTCATGCTAGTTGAGTAGTTGTGAAATTGAGAAATACTTGTGTTGAGGTTTGCAAGTCCCGTAGCATGCACATATGGTAAACGTTATGCAACAAATTTGAAACATGAGGTGTTGTTTGATTGTCTTCCTTATGAGTGGCGGTCGGGGACGAGCGATGGTCTTTTCCTACCAATCTATCCCCCTAGGAGCATGCGCGTAGTGCCGAGGTTTTTAATGACTTGTAGATTTTTGCAATAACTATGTGAGTTCTTTATGACTAATGTTGAGTCCATGGATTATACGCACTCTCACCCTTCCATCCTTGCTAGCCTCTTCGGTACCGTGCATTGCCCTTTCTCACATTGAGAGTCGGTGCAAACTTCGCCGGTGCATCCAAACCCCGCGATATGATACGCTCTTTCACACATAAACCTCCTTATATCTTCCTCAAAACATCCACCATACCTACCTATTATGGCATTTCCATAGCCATTCCGAGATATATTTCCATGCAACTTTCCATCATTGCGTTCATCATGACACATTCATCATTGTCATATTGCTTACCATGATCATGTAGTTGACATAGTATTTGTGGCAAAGCCACCGTTCACAATTCTTTCATACATGTCACTCTTGGTTCATTGCATATCCCGGTACACCGCCGGAGGCATTCACATTGAGTCATCTTTGTTCTAGTATCGAGTTGTAATCATTGAGTTGTATATAAATAGAAGTGTGATGATCATCATTATTAGATCATTGTCCCAAGTGAGGAATAAAAAAAAAGAGAAAGGCCATAAAAATAGAGAAGGCCCAAAAAATAAATGAGAAAAAGAGAGAAGGGACAATGTTACTATCCTTTTACCACACTTGTGCTTCAAAGTAGCAACATGATCTTCATAGTAGAGAGTCTCTCATGTTATCACTTTCATATACTAGTGGGAATTTTTCATTATAGAACTTGGCTTGTATATTCCAACAATGGGCCTCCTCAAGTTTCCTAGTTCTTCATGAGCAAGCAAGTTGGATGCACACCCACCAGTTTCTTTTGTTGAGCTTTCATACATTTAAAGCTCTAGTGCATCTGTTGCATGGCAATCCCTACTCCTTGCATTAACATCAATCGGTGGGCATGTCCATAGCCCATTGATTAGCCTCGTTGATGTGAGACTTTCTCCTTTTTTTGTCTTCTCCACATAACCCCCCTCATTATATTCTATTCCACCCATAGTGCTATGTCCATGGCTCGTGCTCATATATTGCTTGAAAGTTTATAGGTTTGAGATTACTAAAGTATGAAACAATTGCTTGGCTTGTCATCGGGGTTGTGCATGATGAGAGCATTCTTGTGTGACGAAAATGAAACATGACTAAACCATATGATTTTGTAGGGATGAACTTTCTTTGGCCATGTTATTTTGAGAAGACATAATTGCTTAGTTAGTATGCTTGAAGTATTATCATTTTTATGTCAATATGAACTTTTGTCTTGAATCTTTCGGATCTGAATATTCATACCACAATTAAGAAGAATTACATTACAATTATGCCAAGTAGCACTCCGCATCAAAAATTCTGTTTTTATCATTTACCTACTCGAGGATGAGCAGGAATTAAGCTTGGGGATGCTTGATAGATCTCCAACATATCTATAATTTTTGATTGCTCCATGCTATATTATCTACTGTTTTGGACATTATTGGGCTTTATTTTCCACTTTTATATTATTTTTGGGACTAACCTATTAACCGGAGGCCCAGCCGAGAATTGCTGTTTTTGCCTGTTTTAGGGTTTTGAAGAAAAGGAATATCAAACAGAATCCAAACGGAATGAAACCTTCGGAAACGTGATTTTCTCATCAGATAAGATCCAGGAGACTTGGACCCTCCGTCAAGGAAGCCACGAGGTGGTCACGAGGGTAGGGGGCGCCCCCCCCTAGGGCGCGCCCCCTGCCTCGTGGGCCCCTCGAAGTTCCACCGACGCACTTCTTCCTCCTATATATATCCACATACCCCCAAATGATAGGGGACGGAGCCAAAAACCTAATTCCACCGCCGCAACTTTCTGTATGCACGAGATCCCATCTTGGGGCATGTTCCGGAGCTCCGCTGGAGGGGGCATCGATCACGGAGGGCTTCTACATCATCATCCAAGCCCCTCCGATGAAGTGTGAGTAGTTTACTTCAGACCTACGGGTCCATAGCTAGTAGCTAGATGGCTTCTTCTCTCTTTTTGGATCTCAATACAATGTTCTCCCCCTCTCTTGTGGAGATCTATTCGATGTAATCTTCTTTTTGCGGTGTGTTTGTTGAGACCGATGAATTGTGGGTTTATGATCAAGTCTATCTATGAATAATATTTGAATCTTCTCTGGATTCTTTTATGTATGATTGGTTATCTTTGCAAGTCTCTTCGAATTATCAGTTTGGTTTGCCCTACTAGATTGGTTGTTCTTGCCATGGGAGAAGTGCTTAGCTTTGGGTTCAATCTTGCGGTGTCCTCTCCCAGTGACAGAAGGGGCAGCAAGGCACGTATTGTATTGTTGCCATCGAGGATAACAAGATGGAGGTTTTTATCATATTGCATGAAATTATCCCTCTACATCATGTCATCTTGCTTAAGGCATTACTTCGTTTTTAACTTAATACTCTAGATGCATGTTGGATAGCGGTCGATGAGTGGAGTAATAGTAGTAGATGCAGAATCGTTCCGGTCTACTTGTCTCGGACGTGATGCCTATATACATGATCATACCGAGATATTCTCATAACTATGCTCAGTTCTGTCAATTGCTCAATAGTAATTTGGTCACCCACCGTAGAATACTTACGCTCTTAAGAGAAGCCACTAGTGAAACCTATGGCCCCTGGGTCTCTTTTTCATCATATCAATCTCCAGCACTTTATTATTACTTTGCTTTTACTTTATTTACTTTCTATCTTTATACCCAAAATACCAAAAATATTATTTATCATCTCTACCAGATCTCACTTTCGTAAGTGACCGTGAAGGTATTGACAACCCCTAAGTGCGTTGGTTGCATTGAGCTATTGTTTTTGTGTAGGTACGAGGGACTCGAGCGTAGCCTCCTACTGGATTGATACCTTGGTTCTCAAAAATTGAGGGAAATACTTACGCTACTTTGCTACATCATCCCTTCCTCTTCGGGGAAATCCAACACAGTGCTCAAGAGGTAGCACTCCACTCATCGACCGCTATCCAGCATGCATCTAGAGTATTAGGTTAAAAATAGAGTAATGCCTTAAGCAAGATGACATCATGTAGAGGGATAAACTCATGCAATATGATGAAAACCCCATCTTGTTATCCTCGATGGAAACAATACAATAAGTGCCTTGCTTCCCCTACTGTCACTGGGAAAGGACACTGCAAGATTGAACCCAAAGCTAAGCACTTCTCCCATTGCAAGAAAGATCAATCTAGTAGGCCAAACCAAACTGATAATTCAAAGAGACTTGCAAAGATAACCAATCATACATAAAAGAATTCAGAGAAGATTCAAATATTGTTCATAGATAGGCTTGATCATAAACCCACAATTCATCGGTCTCAACAAACACACCGCAAAAAGAAGATTACATCGAATACAAAAAGAAGATTACATCGAATAGATCTCCACAAGAGAGGGAGAGCACATTGTATTGAGATCCAAAAAGAGAGAAGAAGCCATCTAGCTACTAAATATGGACCCGTAGGTCTAAGGTAAACTACTCACACTTCATAGGAGGGGCTATGGTGTTGATGTAGAAGCCCTCCGTGATCGATGCCCCCTCCGATGGAGCTCCGGAACAGGCCCCAAGATGCGATCTCGTGGATACAAAAAGTTACGGTGGTGGAATTAGGGTTTTGGCCCCGTCTCTGATCGTTTGGGGGTATGTGGATATATATAGGAGGAACGAGTATGTCGGTGGAGCAACAGGGGGCCCACGAGGGTGGAGGGCGCGCCTGGGGGTGGGGGGGGGGGGTAGGCGCGCCCCCTACCTCGTGGCCTCCTCTTTTCTTTCTTGACATAGGGTCCAAGTCTCCCGGGTCTTGTTCGTTGAGAAAATCACGTTCCCGAAGGTTTTATTCCGTTTGGACTCTGTTTGATATTCCTTTTCTTCTAAACCCTAAAACAGGCAAAAAAAACAACTATTCTGGGCTAGGCCTCCGGTTAATAGGTTAGTCCCAAAAATAATATAAAAGTGGGTAATAAAGCCCAATAATGTCCAAAACAGTAGACAATATAGCATGGAGCAATCAAAAATTATAGATACGTTGGAGACGTATCAACTAGTCAAAGTCGTCCAGAGCAATGAACTCAGCTTCATCGTCAATTAGGCCAGCCGGGTCAATTTCCGGGGAAAAAGTGTGTTGGCGAACCGGCGGGATAATATCTGTCACTTTATAAGAGGGAGTCGCCATCTTCTTATTTTCAACATCAAAACGCGGCTGATATTTATCAATGTTGGTTTCCTCGCCAAGGATGGTAGCATGAGGATGAACTTCCCTCACACAAGCAACGAAATCGTCTTGATCAAACGAAGTCCCATCTTCTTTCAAAGGGGGATACCCCTTGGCTACATCCGCCGGGTCAAGTTCCGGCACCCAAGATTTGGAACGGCTCGGTGCAGTTAGGGCTCCGGCTCTTGCGGAAGACCGCTTGACCTCTTCGAATCTGGCGGGTAAGATTGACAATTTCTTGAATATGTCACTTAAGAGGTTTGGTCCTTGGTTGGTTGTGGATATAATGGCAAGCGCCCGTTGAGCTCTAGTGTACAGCTGCTCCACCAGGTTGTAAACCGCCTTGAGTTTTATTAAACTGTTTTGGCTCAGATTGTTGCTCTAGGGACCTGCGGGTGTTTTAATAGGTTTAGAAGGCGGCTTATATTTCTGGAAAAAATAGAGTGTAAGTAACTAAAGGCAAATAACTCACCAAAGATTGCGGAGACCATCTGGGACACACAATTTTTTAAGCCAGTGAGCTCCGTGGTAACCTCCTTGAGAGTCGCCTCCGTTGTCTCATCGCGCTGTGTTAGCAAGGTTTTCTCGTCGGTCCAGGATTTCTACTCCGCATCAAAACTGGTCTTCAGCTTTTCAGCTTCAGAAAGGCTCAACTGGAGTTTGGAGTCAGCGTTCTTATCTCCGCCTCATGATCCGCCAGCCGAGTCTTTGCATCAGTCAATTGAGACCCAATTCAGTCAAGGCGGTCTGCAAACATGCACAGGTGTGTTAAAATGTATTTCAAGAAAGGTTATCATGATTAAAGTCCCAAGTACTTTGCAATGGAACACCACTCGGCACTTGGGGCTAATGTCTGCCAAAATGTGAAATGGCTCTTCTATGATTAAAGTCCCAAGTGTTTTACAAGTAACAACACTTGGCACTTGGGGGCTAATGCATGATATTAAGAAAGTGTTTTCATGTTGAGCCGGATCACACTATTTGTTTCGACTGATTCAAGACAGTTATGAAGTTAAGTACCGGCTCATTTGTGATAAATTGAGCCGGCCCTTGGGGACTACAGGTGAAATTTGGGCTGGACTTAAGGAAAATCTAAGACAGAGCATCAACCTATATCACAAGTCTACAGATCATTCAGGTTCAACATAATCCGGAGACTTGGGGGCTGGCAGAGCATATATAAAATGGTGAAAGCCGACGAACGTACCTCATATTTCAACTGCAGTTGCTTGACCATCTCAATTTCCGAGTCACGGATGGAATGCACATGACTGAGGTAGCCAGACAGCACGTCACTAACGTTCAGGTGAGCGTAATGAGAGACATCAAACCGCACCTTCTACCTCTCTAAAGCCTCTTGCTTAGCAGAGTGCCGGGCCAGTACAGTTGGGTTGCCCGACTCAACAAATCGACTACCAGTAATTATGACATCATTGTTAGAAGTCATCGGCGGGTTAGCTAAGCTAGATGGCTCAGTGGTAGACGGATCAAGAATGGTCTCATCAGCTGATGGCTCAGGAGGGTCCGATTGAACATGGACAGCTGGATCTTCTGGCACTTCAGATTGATCAGGAGGAGTTGGTTTGTCGGTTCAAGTGTAGGATCTTTCGGGTCTTCTGCCGGTTTAGTCACCTTGGCTTCTTATACTTTGCTTGACCGCTAAGAAAGATTTTATGAGACAGTTAGTATAATGATGCAGTTTTAAATATGCAAAAGAAGGATCATTTTCCTTACCCAGGGGCAGTCTTGAAAGCAAATTAAGTTTGTGATGAGTCGCCAGAAGAGCGAGAAACCTCCTGCAAAGGTAAAATAAAGTTAAGAGAGTAAGGAAGTAGATTCATTGATAAAAGCAAAAGACAAAGGTGAAAGAAACCTCATTCTGGCGTTTTTGAGGAGTTTTTTGTAATTCGGAGGGCGGTTCATTGTCGTCATTAGTCCAGGCCTGACGGCGGCTCTCATGTTGTTGCTTTTTCAAAAGAAAATGAGGGTCCAAATAAGCCAAAGGGTGCGAAAACCTTACTTTCCAGGTTACCAGTCAAAGTTTCTGTCTTGGAAAAAGGGGCTAAGTCAGAGGAAATAGTTACCTCTTCTTCTACAGCCTGGCTGGCCCCCGTGTCGTCCTGGCAATAGTCAGTGTCAATAAGGTTGTTAAAAAACTGGCCAAGGGAGTCAAGGGCTACCTCTGACTCAGAAACATCATCCAGTTGGAACATGTCAGATGCAGTGTTCTTCTTCATGGGCTTCCGGGTCGTTCTCCTGGCGGCTATGGCAGCGACTCTAGCCTTCTTGGCAGCTTCATGATCATATTTGGCGTTCCAGAAATCAAATTTGGCCTGTAAGCAAATAATAGGTTAAAAAGCCATGCAAGTATTTAACTACTGAGGAAAACAAACAAGGAGGTTAAGGGGGTTCACCTCTAGTGTCAGGTTAAGTTTGCAGAAGGGGTTTAATCCAACCTTACTGCATTCCTCATATTTGCCATTCACGAGGATGGTTGACATTGCAACAATGTCCTCTTCAGTTAGTTGTACAGAGCTATGACGCAGAGAATCATTTGGGCCTCCGCCATATTTATACATCAACTTGGATTGGCGGCTTAGAGGGATGACCCGCCATGCGATCCAGCAACGGATCAGGTCAACTCCAGTTAAGCCATTTCCCAATAATGCTTGAATCCTTTTGATAGATGGGATAAGCTTCTTGCGTTCAGCAGTAGTAAGCTTGTCAGGGAGCACAAACTTAGAATCAAGACGCTCCGCACGATAACCCGGCAGTGGTTTTTCATCAGCTGGTGATATGTCTTGGCAATAGAACCAAGTTTGGTTCCAATCTTTGGGATGGCTTGGTAAGACTACTAAAGGAAAGATAGCACCATGTCGGCGCTGAATCGAGATTCTGCCAAGTTCCAAGCTAGGGTCGTTGGTGCACTCATTCTAGCGGTTCAAATAAAAGTACTCTCTGAAGAGCTCCACAGTCGGTTCTTGTTGAAGATATACCTCAAAGAGAACTTGAAAATTGCAGATATTGGATATGGAGTTGGGTCCAAGATCTTGTGGGTGAAGCTTGAAAAAATGCAGAACGTCTTTGAAGAACTTTGAGACGGGTAGTGAAAAACCCCGATTCATGTGGTCAGTAAAAATGATATATAACTTCACCGTCTTTGGGTTGAGGCTGTTCTACGGCCGGGTCAGGAGCACGACAAGACATAATTGTCTTCGCCGACAAATATCCGACCGTGACAAAATATTGCAAGGTGTCCTCAGTGACTGTGGAAGGAACCCAGTTGTAGACCATTGGCGCTTTTGACGGCATGATGAAAAAAGGGCAAACTAAAAAGAAAGTAATATGCCGGTTCAAATTATTGGTGGAATTACAAGTTAAATGGTGATAGTACATATGAGTAATGGTGGCTTAAGTAAGGGCTAGTGACATATAAAGGAAAAGTGAGCCGGCTTGATAAGACACCATGACTAAAGATATTCGAAGGTTGCCAGAAATAGAATTGGCTAAGTGTTGAGACAAACAAGTTTCACAAGCTATTGTTATTATTTTGGATCAAGATGGTTCAGAAAAGAAAAATAAATTTAGACCTAAAAAACTAGCACAGAGGAGTTCGTCGGCTCTAAAGAGGCATTTGTACAAGAGAAAGGGATCTGCTAGCATCTAAAATGGATGTAAAACAACAGCTGCATAGGTTCTACACTTCTCTTAGATCAAAAGAGGGTGCGGTGGAGAAGTTGCAAGGAATCTACGACGAACAGTGAAGAACACAAGAAAGAAAACTCACGAACCCTAATGCAGATCTAAGGGGTGAATAAGCAAGAGCTTACAGATGCAGAGCTACTGCGGGGGATCACCGCCGTTTTTTCTAGACGAGCTCAGGGTGATGCGGCAGCCAACGTTGAGGACGACGGTGAGCGTTGCAGCGGCGGTGGAGCTCGAGAGGCAGAGAGGTGGCGAGATAAGGAAGAAGAAGAAAGAAGAAGGACCGGTCATGCCTATTTATAAGGAAATAGGTGAACGGATAGGTGCGAAAATCAAGGGAGACCAAAATGATGATTATCCAGCTAAATGGACGCCTCGATTCTCGGAAAGCATTTAAAGATAAGGATCCGTTAAAGATGACGTCAAGGTAGATTTCCAAATTTTCTGAAGATGACATCATGGCGGGTTACAGAGCTTTTACAAAAGGCGGAATATGAATTTCGTCTAAGTGTGGATATGACTACCAGGTATGACCCGCCCAGCAGGGGCCGGGTCAACCTTAATGGCGGGTTACTCAAAGAATCCCAATGAGTATACAAGGCGACGGTTCATTATAAGATTTGTAGCGCACTCAAGCCCAGAGGCAGATTAAAGCCCATAATTGTAAACCGCCATGTATCACTAAGACTTGTAAAGTAACTCATGTAAAAGAAGTCACCGAGCCGGACACTTTATATGAGCCAGTCGGGACTCTGTAGGCCGCCAGGCGTCAACCCATGTATATAAGGGGACGACCCGACGGCGGCTAGGGCAAGAAACAATAGATCGAGAGACAAGCCAGCGTATTCCGCTCCTTGGTCATCGAAATCTAGCAATACCACAACAACTGGACTAGGCTTTACCTTCACCGCCAGGGCCCGAACCAATATAAACCTCTCGTGTACTTTGTCCCAATTAACCCCTTTAAGCTTCCTAGTTGTGATGGCTCCACGACTAAGTCCTTTCACTAGGACATCTACCGTGACAATTCCATGACACTACAAGATTGATCTTTCTTGCAATGGGAGAAGTGCTTAGCTTTGGGTTTAATCTCGCGGTGCTCCATCCCAGTGACAGAAAGGGAAATGACACGTATTGTATTGTTTCCATCAAGGATAAAAAGATGGGATTTATATCATATTGCTTGAGTTTGTCCCTCTACATCATGTCATCTTACCTAATGCGTTACTCTGTTCTTATGAACTTAATACTATAGATGCATGCTGGATAGCAGTCGATGTGTGGAGTAATAGTAGTAGATGCATGCAGGAGTCGGTCTACTTGTCACGGACATGATGCCTATATACATGATCATGCCTAGATATTCTCATAATTATTCGCTTTTCTATCAATTGCTCGACAGTAATTCGTTCACCCACCATAATACTTATGCTATCTTGAGAGAAGCCACTAGTGAAACCTATGGCCCCCGGGTCTATTCTCCATTATATTAATCTTCCATCAACAAGATATTTCTATTACCTTTTATTTCGCAATCTTTAATTTTACTCTTTATCATAAAAATACCAAAATGTTATCTTATCATCTCTATCAGATCTCACTCTCGTAAGTGACCGTGAAGGGATTGACAACCCCTTTATCGCGTTGGTTGCGAGGTTCTTGTTTGTTTGTGTAGCTACGAGGGACATGTGTGTGGCCTCCTACTGGATTGATACCTTGGTTCTCAAAAACTAAGGGAAATACTTACACTACTTTGCTGCATCACCCTTTCCTCTTCAAGGGAAAACCAATGCAGTGCTTAAGAGGTAGCATGCCGCTGCTGCCCTGTGCAAGCAAGAAAGGGAGGATCGGGGTCAACTAATGTGATCCGTGCCGCTAAAAATTTGGGAAGCTAGGACCCAGATAAAAGTGATGCACAACACAAGGGCATGAAACACAATGGCCTGACCGTACACAAACAAAGACAACTTTCCAAACACCCCCTTCCACCCTCCTCACCCGCTCATGCTTGGCTCGAGAGGCCCGTGACATTCACCTCACTTTGATGACATGTGAGGTTGTGCGTCCCATCAGGGCACAACCTATCCATCAAATTGGTCATCTGGTTTAGCAGCAATGAAACTAAGGAAGAGAAAATTCCCTGCATGTCCATGGTGGAGCACGAAGATCATCATGTCTCCAATATCCATGATGTACACTGTCAGTGTCAAAACCGGCGGATCTCGGGTAGGGGGTCCCGAACTATGCGTCTAGGCCGGATGGTAACAGGAGGCAGGGGACACGATGTTTTACCCAGGTTCGGGCCCTCTTGATGGAGGTAAAACCCTACGTCCTGCTTGATTGATATTGATGATATGGGTAGTACAAGAGTAGATCTACCACGAGATCAGAGAGGCTAAACCCTAGAAGCTACCCTATGGTATGATTGTATGTTATGGTTTTTGCCCTACGGACTAAAACCCTTCGGTTTATATAGACACCGGAGAGGGTTAGGGTTACACAAGGTCGGTTACAAAGGAGGAGATATCCATATCCGTATTGCCTAGCTTGCCTTCCACGCCAAGTAGAGTCCCATCCAGACACGAGACGAAGTCTTCAATCTTGTATCTTCATAGTCTAACAGTCCGGCCAATGGAGATAGTCCGGCTGTCCGGAGACCCCCTAATCCAGGACTCCCTCAGTAGTCCCCGAACCAGGCTTCAATGACGATGAGTCCAGCGCGCAGTATTGTCTTCGGCATTGCAAGGTGGGTTCCTCTCCAAATTCTGTGTACCTGTCGAAATAGTGTCCAGTTTCTTGTGAATGTTGCACTCCTTGGCTTCCACGCCCAATAATGGCCACTTTCCACATGTCGAGCGAATGTGAAGAGTCCGGGTGTTTTCATATTTACCCCCCTAGCTGTGTAGATGAGCCGCCTATTAAAAAGACGAGGATTCAGATCCAAATCACACCATCCTTCCTTGGTGAGCCTTCATCAGAGCGCACCCGACAGAGATCCATTCCATCATGGCCGGTCGACGCAGCTCCTCCTCTTGCTCCCCTAGCTCCAAGCCTGGAGATTGGGAGAGATGTTTCGTCCCGCACAGCAAATTAGTGATGCTTCAGACCAAGGGATTTCTTCCCCCAGTGTACTTGGTCCCGGTTCGAGCCGGGCTTGCCACCTATAATGCCGGAGAGCAAGCGGAGAGCCTTCCCAATCCCTCCAAGGGAGAGCGGTATGCCTTGTCCCTTATTTGGTAAGAGGGCTCAGATTCCCAATTCATCCGTTTCTCCGGGGGCTCCTGGAGTTCTACGGCCTCCAGTTGCACAACCTTACACCTGCCTCCATGCTGCATATCGCGGGATTCGTAGCCCTTTGCGAGTTGTTTTTGGGCTGTGAGGCTCATTTCGCTCTGTGGAAGAACCTGTTCTGCCTTGTGCCCCGTTCTCAGAAGGGGTCAATATATCAAGTGGGTGGAGCCAAAGTGTGGCGCATTGCCGGGACCGGATACCTGTCCGGGACCCCAAAGAAGACGTCCGAAGACTTGCCTTCAGAATGGTTTTATATAGAAGACGTCCCCCTCCCGG
Source organism: Triticum aestivum (assembly GCF_018294505.1). Classification (NCBI taxonomy): domain Eukaryota; kingdom Viridiplantae; phylum Streptophyta; class Magnoliopsida; order Poales; family Poaceae; genus Triticum; species Triticum aestivum. The sequence continues at coordinate 593,460,171 of NC_057809.1, forward strand.
ATCCTATTCGGATCGGCCTTCCTGAGTTCGACAACGCCCCTTTGAAGAAGTGCCGGAGCTGGCATCCACGGAGCTCCCTGGAGGAAGATGACAGGGACATTCTTTACCTGATGAGCCGGATAAGTTTTTTAGCTCGATCCGGATTGACCATTATCGAGGTCATGGCCATATGCATCATGCGGGGGGTGCAGCCGCTTCAGTATAGAGGCTACCCCATGTGGGATTTCAATGGGGAGGATGACGCCACCCGCCACGGCCATAAAGGGCCGAGATCGGTTGCTGATCTAATAAAGATCTTATCCACTTTGTACAAGGGAGAAGAGGAGGAATTCCTTCATGTCAACCTGCGGGGCGGATTTTCTATGTACAATCCTCCGAGCTAGGTAAGCGGAGACTTTTTCTCGCCCATCCGTTTCATATTTCCCCAGTCAAGTACTCAGTCTAGCGATTTCCACGCAAGAACTGCGCCAGGCTGTAAGGGAGATAAACAACCCCCCTCCACAACCCGAGGACCCTGGATGATCCCTTCACCCGGCCTCCCAACAGGATCCGGACATATCCGTGGAGCTGATCGATGGGGTGTTTTACCAATCGAGCAATGATAATGCTTTGGTGGCCATTACGGACGATTACCCTGGGCTAGTTCCAGCCTCACAGGTGACTGAGACCGAAGTCCCAGCACTTCAAAAAGGGATCCATCCTTGCGTGTTTTTGATCACCGTATAACAGCCGTGTTTTGCAGGGGAGGTCCTCGAGGCAGAAGGCCGAGCCTGCGGCGACTGGCCAACAAGGGGCCACGAGGCCAGGCAGGCTAAAAAGACCAGCAGTCCGGATTGAGACACCGGCGCAGCGGTAAGGCGCGTCATCTTTATTGCAAGACATTATTCTCAGAGGCATATTAACGCCCATGCCTTCTTTTCAGAAAAAAGAGCGCTCGCCGGACTATACCCGGAGAGGCTACCAATCGCGCCTCCACAAGCCAGGCACCAAGGCCGGATTCGGAGGCGGGAACGAATACGAGGCGTGCGCCGGGTGCTCCTCTGACAGAGGATGCGGATAAACTGTCCGCCACCCATTCCGAGGTGGAAAGTGCCATGAACCACAGGCGTCGCCGGACTGTTCTTCGTGACGCTTGTTTCTCCCAAGAGGCATTGGATGCCTTCAACTCGGGAGACGTGCACCTCCGTGCCGCTCAAAATGGTCTAGCCAGAGCCACGGAGTAGTATGTAAAAGAAATACGGGTGAGAAAATTTGGTGATTATATATATCAGTAGCCCCTGAGACTTGAAACAGTTAGGATAACTAATTTAAGGATCATTTGTTATGCAGGTTCTTACCGAAAAGAATACTCAACTGTCCTAGGAGCTGGAAGAGTGCAAAGCCCAACTTCAGGCCACACTGGCCGCAGTAGGGGAGCCCAAAGAGACCCCCTCTAGTAACATATCCTTTAAACGATAAGTATCATATAGGATGCGGCGTGTATTCAGATCTGATGATAAAATTGCAGATGTTACTGGAGTAAATCCGGATAAGCAACAACTCCAATGCCAGCTGAAGGCCTGTGAGAACGTGCTTACGAGGGTGAGGCAGGAGAAAAATGATCTCCAAGATGCCAACACCAAGCTGGGCGTGGAACTACAAGATATTCGTGCCCAACTATCGGACTCTGTTAAGGAAAATCGGCGGCTTCGACGCGGTAAGTGCTTGAACGAACTTTGAAAAAGAGTTCGGCGAGGAAGCTGGCTGACAAAGTGATGTCTATAGGTATGCTAACAGGTCATCCTGCCGAGGAAATGCCCGGTTCAACGGGTGAACTTCTTCCCAAGCTCTCACAGCTGCACGAACGAGTTCGGCAGGTGATGCAAGGCGTCGCCCAGGCCTTGTGGCCATCCGTCTCCATACCCGAAGGCCTTGGAGAGCTTGCAGAAAAGCTAAAGGGAGCGCTGCAGCGCTTCCGATTATTGAAGAGATCGGCCTGCCGTCAGGGCGCCAGGGAAGCCTGGGCAATGGTGAAGACACGGTACATGAAGGGTGACTCGAACCACATGGCCGAAGTCGGACCTGTGGGGCCCGATGGGAAGGAGATCCCTGTGAGCTTAGTGTACGGCCAAGTAGAATTGGCCGCAAAGTATTCACAATAGGACTATAGACTAGACAGCCTATTGGATGGTATTGAAGAGGAGTTCAACCAGTAAAATTGACTATGTAATTTTAAAGTGACATGTATAATTCCTTCTAGCCGGATTGTAGATCTTTTGTCGTGGCGGACCTTTTCGCTTCAACCTTGGGACCTGAAAGTCCGGAGTGTATCCGAATACCCTCCCGGTTATGTAAGAACTGGGGCATGCGTGGAGACCAGGCATAGGGGTCATTAGTGCTTTATCAGACAAGTTCCCAACTAGTTATGTTATATTACATGGGTAGTAAGAAACATCTTCCAGGGCGAATAGTTCCGTTAAGGGTTCCTTTCCCTGGGTAAGCATGCCCTAAAGTGCATGTCCGGACTGCGACAAGAAGCACAGAAAAAGCATCTGGGGCAGATATGGATAATAAATAAAAGTCATCTTTTGTTCACCGACTGAATATTCCCTTAAGAACGCTAGCTTTCGGCTTCACCCAGTCTGAGGTACACGTCCGACTGACCCGGCGGTAATAATCGCAGAGGTGCTCCCCTTATGCCCTAGCTAAATTAACGGGAACATAGGGCATAAATACAAGAGCCAGGCAACCCAGCTTGGCCAAAACTTAAGTCATATCGATGCATATAATGGTGAAAAAAGGTACATGCGGAAGTATAACACATGTGTTGGGCGTGAGGCCCAGGTAAATAATTTAAGCTTCTGTGAAAGAAGCCCCCAGGTATGAAGAGTGCGGCTAGCGCATCTGTAATGTATGAGTGAGGCACAAGGTGACCCTTGAAGGCCTAGAGAAATAAAAGAAAGAAAGGGAAACAAGACAGAAGATGCATATGCAGAAAATGGACAAAGGGAGGGGACTAACATAAAGTCCGGTGCTAGGCATAGAATCTTCGGAGCCTGGCTGCGTTCCATGGGTTCGGCTCGAGTCGACTAGTCGATGCATCCCGCAGTCGATACGCTCCACCAGTCAGAACTTGGTCGATAATGAAGGGACCTTCCCATTTGGGCTCGAGCTTGTTCTTTTTCTTATCCGGCAGCCGTAGAACTAGTTCGCCAACGTTATAAGTTTTGGCCCGTACTTCTCTGCTTTGGTATCTGCGTGCATGTTGCTGGTAAAATGCGGAACGGGCTTTGGCTACGTCGCACTCTTCCTCCAAGGTGTCCAGACTATCCTGCCGATCGAGCTCGGCTTCTCTTTCTTCGTACATGCGCACTCGAGGTGAGTCATGAATTATGTCACAGGGCAGGACTGCCTCTGCGCCGTACACCATAAAAAATGGTGTGTATCCGGTACTACGATTCGGCGTGGTCCGCAGCCCCCAGAGTACGGAGTCGAGCTCCTCTACCCAGTGCATGTTAGACTCCGTTAAGGAGCGCACTAATCTGGGTTTAATGCCGCTCATTATAAGACCATTTGCTCGTTCGACTTGACCGTTGGTTTGTGGGTGATAGACTGAAGCATAATCGAGCTTGATGCCCATTTAGCTGCACCAGAGTTTTACCTCATCGACCGTGAAGTTCGTGTTGTTATCAGTGATGATGCTGTGGGGGACGTTGTAACGGTGTACAACCCCGAATATGAAATCTATCACCGGTTCGGATTCGGCTGTTTTAACCGGTTTAGCCTCTATCCATTTGGTGAATTTATCCACCATGACCAATAAGTATTTTTTCTTGTGGGTTCCCCCTTTAAGGGGTCCAACCATGTCAAGCCCCCAGACCACGAAGGGCCATGTAAAGGGGATTGTTTGGAGGGCGGTGGGTGGCATGTGGCTTTAATTTGCAAAGAGCTGGCAACCGGCGCAACGTTGGACCAAGTCATGTGCATCTGCCCGGGCCGTTTGCCAATAGAATCATGTACGGAAGGCCTTGCTTACAAGAGCACGGGCTGCGGCGTGGTGACCGCCGAGTCCAGCGTGAATTTCTGCCAAAAGGTTCCACCCTTCCTCTTCGGAGATGCACCTTTGAAGGACTCCGGTAACGCTTTTTTTGTACAATTCTCCCTCATGGACCCTGTAGGTCTTGGATCGCCGCACTATGCAGCGTGCCTCATTTTGGTCCTCCGAAAGTTCCTGTCTAGTTAGGTAGGCCAGGAATGGTTCTGTCCTCGGGGCAATAATGGCCATTATTTCGTGGGCTGATTGTGTTATTTTGGTGGCGGAGCCTCCGATTGTGTCAGAGAGTTCGGTATCGGGTATTTTGGCCGGGTCCGGACTGTTGTTACCGGTGTCCCCTTCCCATGCTACGGATGGCTTCAAAAGCCTTTCCAAAAATATGTTGGGAGGGACCGCGTCGCGTTTTGCACTGATGCGGGCGAGGATATCCGCCGCCTGATTGTTTTCCCGAGCCACATGGTGAAATTCGAGCCCCTCGAACCGAGCTGACATTTTTAGGATGGCATTGCGATAAGCTGCCATTTTCGGATCCTTGGCATCAAAGTCTCCATTTATTTGGGATATCGTGAGGTTCGAATCCCTACGCACCTCTAGGCGCTGAATGCCCATGGATACTGCCATCCGGAGACCATGTAGAAGGGCCTCATATTCGGCTGCGTTGTTGGAGTATGTATTGAACGGTGTCTCCTGTTGGGGACGTCAAAACGACGCCAGCCCCCAGACCAGCCAACATTTTGGAGTCGTCGAAGTGCATGATCCAGTTTGAATATGTGTCGTACTCTTTAGGGAGTTCGGCTTCCGTCCATTCAGCGACGAAGTCAGCCAAAATTTGCGACTTAATAGCTCGCCGTGGCTTGTAAGTTATGTCGAACGGGAGGAGCTCAATGGCCCATTTGGCAATCCGGCCTGTCGCATCGCGGTTGTTTATAATATCGTTAAGTGGTAATTCCGAGGCTACCGTTATCGAACACTCTTGAAAGTAGTGTCGCAGCTTCTGGGATGCCATAAATACCGCGTACGCTATCTTTTGATAATGCGGGTACCCGTGATTTGCATGGAGTAAGGGTAGTGGACACATAGTAAACCGGCTTTTGAAGGGGGAATTTGTGTCCGTCCACTTCCCGCTCGACGACGAGCACTGCGCTTACGACTTGATGAGTTGCCGCAATGTATAATAGCATTGGTTCGCCAATGTTTGGCACGGCCATGACTGGGTTTGTTGCCAATATGGCTTTGATTTCGTTGAGTCCGGCCGTGGCGGCATCCGTCCACTCGAAGTGTTCGGTGCGCCGAAGGAGGCGATAAAGGGGTAATGCCTTTTCGCCCAGGCGGGAGATAAAGCGGCTTAGAGCCGCCACGCATCCAGTCAATTTTTGTATTTGTTTGAGGTCTGTTGGGGTAGCCAACTGTGACAACGCTCGGATTTTGGCCGGATTAGCTTCAATACCTCTACTAGAGACAATGAATCCCAGGAGCTTTCCAGCTGGTATGCCGAAAATGCATTTTTCCGGATTGAGCTTGATGTCATATGTTCGGAGGTTGTCGAATGTGAGCCTCAAGTCATCTACTAGAGTTTCTACATGCTTGGTTTTAACGACCACTTCATCTACGTATGCCTCCACTGTTTTGCCGATCTGGTTTGCCAGACATGTCTGAATCATGCGCTGATATGTTGCGCCGGCATTTTTGAGCCCGAAGGGCATTGTGTTGAAGCGGAATGGGCCGTATGGTGTGATGAATGCCGTTGTGGCTTGGTCTGGCTCTTCCATTTTAATTTTATGGTAGCCGGAGTATGCGTCGGGGAAACACAATGAATCGTGTCCTGCGGTAGCATCGATGATTTGATCGATGCGGGGGAGGGGGAGGGATCCTTTGGGCAGGCCTTGTTAAGGTCCTTAAAATCGACGCAGAAGCGCCAGGATTTGTCCTTCTTTGGTACCATCACCAGGTTTGCTAGCCAGTCCGGATGTTTTATGTCTCTGATGAATCCGGCCTCCAATAGCGTGGCTAGTTCCTCTCCCATGGCTTGTCTCTTAGGTTCGGAGAAACATCGAAGAGCCTGCTTGACTGGCTTGAATCCTTTTAGGATATTTAGGCTGTGCTCAGTCAGCCTGCGTGGGATTCCTGGCATGTCTGAAGGGTGCCAGGCAAAAATGTCCCAGTTCTCGCGTAGGAACTCTCGCAGTGCGGCGTCGACATCAGGGTTTAATTGTGCCCCGATGGAAGCTGTTTTTGTAGGGTCCGTTGGATGGACTTGGAATTTGACTATTTCGTCCGCCGGTTTAAAGGAGGTGGACTTGGATCTTTTATCGAGTATCACGTCGTCCCTGTTCACCGTGGAGCGTAGCGCAGTTAGTTCCTCGGCCGCTAAGGCTTCGGATAGTGCCTCAAGGGCCAGTGCAACTGTCTTATTTTCGGCGCGGAGTGCTATGTCCGAATCGCTAGCAAGAGTGATGATTCCGTTGGGCCCGGGCATTTTGAGCGTCATGTACCCGTCATGGGGTATGGCTTGGAAGATTGTAAACTCCTCCCTCCCTAATGGAGCGTGGTATTCGCTGCTGAACGGGGCCACTTGGAATGTGATTTCTTCAGACCTGTAATTATCCGGCATGCCAAATACCACGTCTAGTTTGATTTTTCCACACAGCGTGCTTCCCGACTGGGGATGATTCCTCTAAAGGTTGTGCTACTTTGCTCAATGCGGCTCCAGTCTATTTCCATCTTTTGAAGAGTTTCCTCATAGATGAGGTTTAATTCGCTGCCGCCGTCCATGAGTACCTTGGTGTGTCGAAAGCCGTCCACGATTGGACTGAGGACCAGTGCAGCTGGTGCTCGGGCTGTTCGGAATTTAGGTTCGTCACTGGCAATGAAGGTAATAGCCGTGTCACTCTAAGGATTTATTTCTGCTATGTGGCAGATTTCGGCCATGCCGCGGAGTGTTCGCTTGCATCTATTATTTGACGCGAAGGTCTCAAAGACCGTTAACACTGTATTGTTGTCCACGGGATGGTTCTCTGTGGTCTTTGGGAGGAGTAGATCCTCACCACTTCTGGCCACCTGCCGGAGTATCCAACATGCTCTAAGGCTGTGCGTTGGTATTGCATCTACTGTACTATGAATTTTGCAGGGTCCGTCGAGCCATCCCTCCAGTACGGTTCCTTGCCCCATAGAGGGCTTTTGCTTTTTGGTAGTTAACCTAGGTGTATTGTGATAATGCACCCTTTTATTTCGGACTGGGTTTGTATTCAGGGCCAGATTATCCCAAAATTTTATTTCGGTTTTCCAGGCGCTTTCCATCGCATAGTACTTTCGACTATGGATACCAAGTCGGCAAAGCGTGGAATTTCGCGACGACTTATGGCATTGATGATTCCCTTATCCGTGCAATTATTGTAGAAGAATGAAATTGCGTCTTCCTCACGGCAGTCCTTTATCTTGTTCATGACCAGGAGGAATCTGGCCCAATAATGGTGTACTGTTTCTTCGGGCTCTTGCCTAATTTGGGATAGATCGCGTATGTTTGGGTGGGTGGGTGGAATTGAATCCGAATCCTCACCCAATCTGAGACTCAGGGGCCAAGGAGTTTTCGAACTCGGAAGTTTGGATTCTTGGATGTTTGCCGATAAATCTAGCCCGCTGCCTGATTCTAGGTTCAGGCCTTGAGTGACGTCCTCCCCTCCACGGGTATCCGGCTTGGGGGGGATCGGGAATCCGGACATAGCTAGTCCTTAAGATAGATGAAGGGTTGCCGCATTGTTCCTCCACCACTGCAACGTGATGGGTGACCTGGGGAGAGTTGATCTCTCTCAGATCGGGTTTAGGCCCAATCTGATCGTAGTCTGTAGCGACTCCCAGGGCGGCGATGCGATCCAAGAGCTCGTTCAGGGAAGAGAGCTCTATTGGATCTAACTGCTCGGTGAGTTACGAGTTGACGTGAAGATTGCTTTCGATGACCCGAGAAGTCATCGTCGGCGCAGTGGCCGAATAGGCGGTCATAACAAAACCACCTAGTCAGAGAGTTTGGCCGATAGCCAAAGCTCCCTCAGCAATAGTGTCGTCTTTAAAGACGGGATGAGACATCCTTCCTGGTGGCGACGGCACAGTGAACTCTCAATGAAAGCACCAATGTCGGTGTCAAAACCAGCGGATCTCGGGTAGGGGGTCCCGAACTGTGCGTCTAGGCCGGATGGTAACAGGAGGTAGGGGACACGATGTTTTACCCATGTTCGGGCCCTCTTGATGGAGGTAAAACCCTACGTCCTGCTTGATTGATATTGATGATATGGGTAGTACAAGAGTAGATCTACCACAAGATCAGAGAGGCTAAACCCTAGAAGCTACCCTATGGTATGATTGTATGTTATGGTTGTTACCCTACGGACTAAAACCCTTCGGTTTATATAGACACCGCAGAGGGTTAGGGTTACACAAGGTCAGTTACAAAGGAGGAGATATCCATATCCGTATTGCCTAGCTTGCCTTCAACGCCAAGTAGAGTCCCATCCACACAGGAGACGAAGTCTTCAATCTTGTATCTTCATAGTCTAATAGTCCGGCCAACAGAGATAGTCCGGTTGTCCGGAGACCCCCTAATCCAGGACTCCCTCAAACACCTTCAGTACTTTCCTCCACCCAAAAGGAGGACGCATCCATCGTTTGCTCGTGAGGTCGACTATGAAGTTGATTTAATATTGACACTAGGATGGAGAACAAATTTCATATTAGCATTTGCATCGATAGGAATGATCTCTTGGCCAGCTTCGTAATGATCCACAAGCATCCAAATTTGATCAAAAAAGCCGGTGACAAACTGTCTGTGTCAAAACCGGCGGATCTCGGGTAGGGGTTCCTGAACTGTGGATCTTGGATCGATGGGGAACAAGGGAAGCATAACACGATATTTACCTAGGTTCAAGCCCTCTCTAAGAGGCAATAACCTACATCCTGCTTGATTATATTGCTTGTGTATATGGGGGTTACAGAGTTGATCTACCTCAAGATTAGAGGAACTAAACCCTAACTAGTAGGATGGCAATTGTTCTCTTGGCCTCTACGAACTAAGCCCCCTGGTTTATATAGACACCAGTGGTCCTAGGGTTTACATACAGTCAGTTACATATAAAGGAACACCGGATCTTCCATATTGACTTGGAGTACACACCAAGGCAAAAAAGTCTTCGGACCGGACACAATGCAGCCCAACAGTCCGGCCCATGAGAGCTGGGTTGGCCTCCCGAGGAACCCCTAGTATAGCACTCCCTTAGTAGCCCCCGAACTAGCCTTCAACGCCGACTTCCTATAACTCCCATGACTGCAGACTCCGGCTTGCAGGCGAGTTCCCTTGTCTTCTGAGTATTCGGAATAATCATCCCCCAAAGAAGTCTTCAAACGATGCTTGATCCAATTCGGCTATATGTCGAGCCGTGTCCGGAGTCTGAACTATCTGTTTTACTTAGCCCCGAAGGCCAATCATTTAAGTGTAAACAGTATCTTTGACTGACAACTTTTGGCCTAGTCATCAACAAGAAAACCCGATATGTGGTTTGAGGTCGTCCCTTCACAGGCATGTCTCTTCGAGGTGGAGATCGTGCCCCATTTTATAAGGGATTCAATCAATGATTTCGTAGTATCCCACTTGCACATAACGCCATGAGTTTATTGGGAATAGGCGAGGTGACCGGCGCATTTATAGGACTCTTAGTATTATGACTGCTTATAAAAGGGAGTAGCCATAATCGTCCCCGTACCCCTTCTTCTGCCTCTCGCCATAGCCTTTCCCAATCTACAGAGCTTGCGTGCTCCAACTCATCTTTCCGCAAAGTCAAGTTCGGGAATGGCCGGATCTAGAGCGAAGGGCAAGTGGGAGGCCTCGTGTGTCACCAACAACGACATCGAGGACTTGAAGCAAGCAGGCTTCCTCTCCCTTAACATCACTCATCGGTCCCCAAAGGAGGGCCAGATCATGCTGACGCCCCACGCCGGCGAACAGGTAGTGTTCGTCCCCCACTTTATCCAAGGACTGAGTTTCCCCCTCCATCCATTCGTGTGAGGTTTGATGTTCTACTACGGGATCGAGTTCCACAACCTGGCTCCGAACTCTTCCTTCACATCTCAGCCTTCATCATCATCTGTGAGGCCTTCCTTCGGCTCCAGTCGCACTTCGACTTATGGTTAAAGGTATATAATGTTAAGCCGAAGATCATCAACAGCCATCATGTAGATTGCGGAGGTGCCATGGTGAGCAGGCATACCCGACTCGACTGGCCCGATGGTGTGTTTGTAGACACGGTCAAGATCTGGCAGAAAGAGTGGTTGTACATTACGGAGCCCCACGAGGCAAATTGGGAAACTGCTTCAGATTTTAGATCCGGACCCCCGCAAGGTTAACCTTGTGGACCAGACAGAGCCTCGACTAGGAGCCTGTCGCCGAGGTGAAGGCATTGCAAAAGCGTGTCACCAACACGATAGAGGCGGGGGTCACACTGACCAACATGGTCCAGATTATGCTCCATCGTAGTCTGCTACCCTGCCAATGTCGAGCCACCCCGATGTGGTCCTGGAAGCCCGAATACCCCCCGTGCAGTATTTCCACAACACCACTCGTGAGAAGTTGTGGAGAGCGATGTTCCAGCCACATGAGACCTGGCCAGCCAAGGCGGAAGACATTGGCCTCGATGTCGAACACCCTCCCAAGGAAGTAATGTCATACCACTCCCCCTTATGCTTGGATATTTATATTTTCATTATGGCTCTAAATCCCCTGTTTCTTCCAAGGTTGTCTAAAGAAAGCTGTGAAGATGGGCAACCCGACCCCACTGCCCGAAGACACCATGTCTGCCCAGGCAAGGGAGATGGTGACGTTGGCGCCTTACACGACGCCGGAGAAGAAGGAGAAAAAGAAGAACCCCACGAGGGGGGCTCGGGAGGGCCTCCGCCCACGAGTCTCTCCGGACACCAAGTCCGGGGACACTCACTCCCCTTCCGAACAAGAGGGGGGCCAGGAAGAAGAGGAGGAGGAGAGTGATGCCTGCTAGAATACGTCGGTATTTCCCCAAAGAGGAAGGGATGATGCAGCACAGCGATGGTAGGTATTTCCCTCAGTGATGAGACCAAGGTTATCAAACCAGTAGGAGAACCAAGCAACAATACGTAAAAAACACCTGCACATAAATAACAAATACTCGCAACCCGACGTCATAAAGGGGTTGTCAATCCATTTCGGATAACAACGCCACAAATTGGTAAACAGATGTGATAAAAATATGATAGATGGGGTAAATAGATCTTAGATAAAATAAATTGCAGCAAGGTATTTTTGTATTTTTGGGTTTAATAGATCTGAAGATAAAAGCAAAGGAAAATAGATTGCAAAGGCAAATATATTAAGGAAGAGACCCGGGGGCCGTAGGTTTCACTATTGGGCAATCGATAGAACTTCAAATAATCATGACGATATCTAAGCAATGATCATTATATAGGCATCACGTCCAAGATTAGTAGATGGACTCCTGCCTGCATCTACTACTATTACTCCACACATCGACCGCTATCCAGCATGCATCTAGTGTATTAAGTTCATGGAGAAATAAAGTAATGCAATAAGAACGACGATGTCACACCCAATATGCGACTCTATCCTAAAGGACCTCGAAGGTCCCGCCAAGGATAGAACCACATATTGACACGCTTTTGCAAGGTGGATATCATTACATTGTACCATTACATAATAATTGGGGGTACATACAAAGGCATACAATGCCACATGAATACATCAAACATCATACATGAGAACAACATCTGACTGCGGATGAAACACGAACAAAAACTCAAACGACATCCACCCTGTTAGCCCAGGCTGCCGACCAGGAACCTATCCCAAGATCGACGAAGAAGAAGAATAACTCCAAAACAAGTAAACATCGCTCTCACGTCATGATCATCGCGTTACCTATACCTGCAACTGTTGTTGTAGTAATCTGTGAGCCACAAGGACTCCACAATCCCATTACCATGGGTATCAAGACTAGCAAAGCTTAATGGGTAGGAAATGATAAGTGGGGAGGTTGCAGCAAGCGACTAAGCATTGTATGGTGGCTAACATACGAGTATAAGAGTAAGATCAGAAACTATGTGAACGGTCGCAAACTAGTAATCATCAAGAAGTGATCCTGAACTACTTACGTTCAAACATAACCCCACCCTGTTCTCTTCTCCAACTTTCCTGAAAAGAGACAGTCATGGTTACGCACACGGTTGGTGTATTTTAATTGAGTTTACTTCAAGTTCACTACAACCGGATATTAACAAATATCCATCTGCCACATAACCGCGGGAACGACTCTCGAAAGTTTAAACCCTGCAGGGTGTCCCAACTTAGCCCATGACAAGCTCATGATCTGCGGAGACAATCCTCCATCACGGGACCCTTCGATCCGACTCGGAATCCCGGTGCACAAGACATTTCGACAATGGTAAAACTAATCCAGCAAGACCTCCCGGCGTGCCGACACCCCGATAGTAGCCGCGCGTATCTCATCTCAGGCCACCACCAGATAAGCAAAGCATACAGGATGCAAATACCCCAAGTTGCCTAGGGGCGGTCCCGCACAATGCTCTAGTTTGGGACCAACACCATCGGCATTGGCCCCTGTATGTAGAAAAGAATCCCTGGGTTCATGACGCCCTATGCCAATTAATTATTTAGTTCAATATTATTATGGCAAATGTTAAAACAAATGTTGGGCCTTGCTGGAAGAGTTTTATTCAAAGCAAACTGTCAAGAGGGGCCCATAAACCCTCACCATGTTAGGGACACATAATCAAGGAACATAACACCGGTATGATGGAAACTAGGGCGGCAAGAGTGGAACAAAACACCAGGAAAAAGGCCGAGCCTTCCACCCTTTACCAAGTATATATGTGCATTAATTAAAATAAGAGATCCCATGAAATCCATGTCCCAACATGGAACAACCTGCAACTAGCAATGCTATAAGAGGGGCTGAGCAAGCGGTAACATAGCCAAACAACAGTTTGCTAGAATTGTGAAAAAGGTTAGAGGCTGATTCATTGAAATTTGGGAGGCTTGATAAAGAAGTGGTAGGTAGCGCGACATAGCGATAGTGTCGGGACCCCGATTCTAAGTCACACCGATCTAGCATGTAACACCTCATATCACTTTGTGGCATCACGCATGGTATTCCCATGGGTGTCGCCTTACCATGGCCCGGGACTGTTTGCGCCTTTTGGCTCACGTATATGATAGTGTCGCTAGCATCCATATGACAGAGAACCCGGGCCGACATGACTAGTCGTGAACCCAAAGTGGCACTAACTTACGGGGACAGGCATACATGAATCAACATCGAGCATGTCGGTCAGCAGCGTGCGAATCCAGGCTGTAGCACTAGGCTAACAGGACTCTGGTGAACCGGGCTGTAGCAGGCTAGCCAGGACTCCGGATGTCACCGCGTGACATTTCCCCGAAGGGACAGACACAGGAACAAAGTGAATCACATGCCGGCCAGTCTAAGTGTTCCGGAGCAGTAGTGTTGGGCTAGCAGGACTACGGGTAAACCGGGCTGTAGCGGACTACCATGGCTCGGTGGAATCACTAGACTACATTTCCCCATAAGAGAGGCTACCAAGGATAAACAACCAGGTTGTCGGATCCCACACATAGCAATACACATCACACGTACGCATAACATGCAAGTATGTGATGTACAATATGGAATCACAAGATAACACAAACTCGTATAGATAAAGGCCCAGAAGAGCCACATAGCATAAATACAAACAGAGGTCTCATGACCCATCATTCAGAGCATACAAGCAACGGAAGCATTACATGTCTGAGTACAGACAACTAAAAAAGAAAAAGGCTGAGAAGCCTGACTATCTACAAGTCCCTCCCAAGGGTACAAGATCGTAGCTGAGGTAACAAGCTACTCATCAAAGTCCAAGAGGTACTACTAGTGAGACAGATGTCTCACCTGCAAAACATAAATAAATCAAACGTGAGTACAAAGGTACTCAGCAAGACTTACATCAGATCGTATCATACATGCATTAATATCAAGAAGGCAATGTGGGGTTTAGTTGCAACAAGCCAGCTTTGACTCAGTGGCTATCCTATTCTACGACAACGAGAAAATTCTTTGAGGTGAGGCAGCACACACGAGTCCACTAAACACCACATCAATACACTGCTATGGATTCATCCCCGTCTCTCCATGAGAAGGCCATCCATAGCACTCACACTTGTCTTGAGCATTTTAGAGTATCAACTTTAAGTTGTCTATGTACCACGTAAGCGTCCAAGAAGTCCATAACCGAGGACACGGCTATTCGAATAGATCATGATAACCCTGCAGGGGTGTACTTCTTCACACACGCTCTCACCACTTATCACCGTGTACACGTCATGTATCTCGGCAACCTTCAAGCGGAAGCCTGGCGAGGGTGTCGGCCATGACCTGACTAACCACACAAGACTCTAGTCCAGGTTTATCACCTATTCGGGTTACATCTGCAAGGATATCCGGCCGGGGTTTCGCTCACGGCCCCAAACAATGTGTACAGGGTTCCCGAGCCCACCATCCGGGTGCCACTCGGTACACCGAGCCACGGTGCCTAGTCTATCCCAAGTCCACCCTGCCGGGTGCCGCTCGGTAGAAAACTAGCACTACCTACGAACACCAGAAACTATTTGCAACTCCTGGACAGAGATCAAGGCGGTTAATAAGTCGAGAGAGCTTGGAGTTCCCGGAGCCCAATGTGTGGTAGTAGCTAGTCATTGGACAACTTACACAGAACTCAGTTCTTAAGGACAGTCCCAATGAGACAACCCACCATGTACTCCTACATGGCCTCTCACCGCTACCTTTACCAAATCGTGTTCACACGCTTAACTCTCAGCACCAGAACATATCATAACACTCCAATTCATTCCCGATGAATTAGACCTGACATAACTCTAAGCAATAGCAGGCATGGCATTATAGGAACACAACGTGGCTCAATCAACTCCTACACATGCTAGTGGGTTTTAACTATTAACTGTGGCAATGACAGGTTATGCAGAGGAATGGGTTCAACTACCGCAGCATAAAGTAGCAGTTGTATCGTTGTTGTCCTAATGCAATAAATGAGAGCAGGAGTGAGAGAGTAGGATTGTATTGGATGAACAAGGGGGTTTGCTTGCCTGGTAGATCAACAAGGGGGCACTGCTCCTTTGACAGGTACTCTGGATCGGTCTCTGGAGCAGGACCTATCGAGAAGGAAAGGTGTCAACAATCAATACACAAGCATATGCAATAATATGATGCATGAACATAGCATTAATATGAGATGTTGTTTGAGATAATGCATTTAGCATTCTATTTGGAAGAGGTCCATTTGAACCAAAGGTTCAAATGCAACTCTAATTACAATCCCTTTAAATGACATAAGTGTGTTTTCATATATACAGCACGTATAGGTTGGTTTATCATGCATGAAAATGGTACAAATGGATAGATTGCATTTTTCTGATAATTTTTCATATATAAATTATTTCAATCTGAGCTACGGTTGAATTTCTATGAATTTTTGAAGTTTAGCTAATTTTCTGGAATTTCCAAAATAGAAATAATCCAGAAAATGATTACTGCGTCAGCATGATAGCAGCATTGCGTCAGCAAGTCAAAGGCGGCTGACCATGTCAAACCTGACGTGTGGGGTCCACACATCAGTATCTGTGGCTCATCCTAAATTAAATTAAACCTAAACTAGTTTAGTTAATGCGGTTGGGCCCACGCGTCAGTGACCCAATTAGTTAACAGGGTTTAATTAGTTGTTAAACTAATCCTAAATTAGAAATTAGCAGGGCCGGGCCCCACATGTCAATGACCCATACGGGTTAAAACTGGTCAACTGGGGGGTCACACACGGTCAACCCGCCGGCGTTTAGCCGCCGGCGAAGCAGAATGCGGCGGAGGGCCTCAGATTTGGTCCTCCGATGACCAAAAGGGCCGCGGAGACCATCTCCGAGGAGCTGGTGCTCGCGCGCATCTAGTGGAGGCGACGGAAGGACGCGGGGTGGCCGGATGTCGCAGCGGCGGCCGGAGCACGGCTCCGAGCGGGAAGTGGCTGCAGGGCACAACAGGAGCTGCGAGTGGCGGTGTTGGCCTTCTCGGAGGCTGCTAAGCATGATGGCATGCGCGGGCGCGAGCTGCGGTGGCTCTGGCCACGACGGTGAGGATCCACGGCGGCGCGACCGCTCGGGTCCGGTGGTTAGCACGGCTACGGCGCGCGAGTGACAAAATGGAGAGGGGGAAATGACGGCGGGGCTCACAGCGGATCCGGCAGAGGCTTCAGCAAGCTCGGGGGAGGTCCAACGCGGGCGGAATGGAGACGGCGATCTCCGGCGGCCAGAGGTGAAGAAGACGATGGTGACGGCTCCATGAGGCGTCTCCGGTTGCTTGGCTTGACGAAGACGGAGAAGGCGACGGGGCGGAGCTCTAGGACACAGCAGCAAGGCGAGGGGAGCACGGTGGGCACGGCTATGGCGAGCGGCAGCGACGAACCCATTCAGTGGGTGGGAGAGAGAGGTCCAGGGAAGGGGGAAACGCTTGAGAGCGAGAGAGGGAGAGCCAGAGGTGCGTGGCGACGCCAGAGGCGTCCAGGCCGTCGAGGGGGCAAGCAAGCAGGGTGGAGGTGGCACGCGTGTGCGTGCGTGCGTCGTTCAGACGCTCTCGTCCTCCTGGCAGAGGAGGAAGACGACAGGGGGAGGCTGCTAGGCTGGCCAGCCAGCTGGGTCGGCTTCTCTCCTGGGCCAGGCAAGCCAGGTGAGGTTTTTCCCTTTTGTTTCTTTTTTCTATTTTCTGTCATTTCTTTTGACTTAGTAATAATACTAAATCATTTTATTTACTTCTGTCAAATTTTGCTGGGACCTAAGGGATTAATCCAAAGCGCCTCACCAAAATTCAGAAATTTTGGACATATATATATATTATATATAGCAAATATATATATCCAAAGCAATTAATTACTAGATTAATTCCAAATCCCCAAAATAAATACTTATGAGCTTTTAAAAATATTGGTTTGATTTTCATCTTTGTCCAATTTGGAGCAATTTTTCTTGGACCTTTTTGGAGCAATTTTTATCTGGGTCATTTCCAGAAATGAATTCTGAGGGTTTCACAAATCCCCAATTCAAATTTAAATGGAATTTAAACATGATGCATAAATAAGGCTAGCCTAGGTCATACCAGAACTAGGGATGTGACAACTCGCCCCCACTCGAAAAAATCTCGTCCCGAGATTCAGGAGTTGGCGGAAAGAAAGCAGGGTACTCAAGTCGAAGACGATCTTCATGCTCCCAGGTAGCTTCTCTCTCGGAATGATGAGACCACTGAACCTTGAGAAACTTGATGTTATGACATCGAGTGATACGCTCTGCTTGATCAAGGATGCGAACAGGGTACTCTTGATATGTGAGGTTATCTTGGAGATCAAGCGTTTCGTGGTCCACTCCGCGGATGGGATCCGAGAAGCAACGCCTGAGTCGAGAGACGTGGAAGACATCATGTACTCGGAAAAGATGTGGGGGTAGTTCCAATTGGTAGGCAACCTCTCCTCGTTTAGCGAGAATGCGAAAAGGACCAATGTAACAAGGAGCCAACTTGCCCTTGATACCGAATCGATGGGTACCCTTCAAAGGGGTAACCCGAAGGTAAGCTTTGTCGCCAACTTCATAAGCCACTTCCTTATGACTATGGTCATACTGGCTCTTTTGACGAGATTGGGCTTTTTTCAAATTCTCACGAATGATGCGAACTTGCTCTTCTGCCTCCTGGATCATATCCGGTCCAAAGAAATGTCTTTCACCAGTTTCTGACCAGTTCAAAGGTGTTCGACATCTTCGTCCATACAGAACCTCAAAAGGAGCTTTCTTGAGGCTGGATTGGTAGCTATTGTTATAAGCAAACTCGGCGAAGGGAAGACACTTCTCCCAATCCATACTGAATGAGATAACACAAGCTCTAACCATGTCTTCGAGAATTTGGTTGACCCTTTCCACCTGACCACTTGATTGAGGGTGGAAAGCGGTACTGAAGGAAAGATGGGTGCCCATGGCAGTTTGGAAACTCTCCCAAAAATGAGAAGTGAAAAGACTACCACGGTCTGAATTGATCTCCAGTGGAACACCATGAAGTGACACTATTCGAGAAATATATAAGTCAGTGAGCTGACTAGTAGTGATACTCTCTCGAACAGGTAGGAAGTGAGCCACTTTGGAAAGACGATCAATGACTACGAAGATAGCATTATTCCCTCTCTTGGTCCTAGGAAAGCCGGTGATGAAGTCCATACCAACTTTATCCCATTTCCACTTAGGAATAGCTAAAGGTTGAAGGGTGCCAGCAGGCCTTTGATGTTCTGCCTTAACGCAACGACAAACGTCACAGTTAGCAATGAACTCAGCGATTTCTCTTTTCATCCTAGTCCACCAGAACCTCTAGCGTAGGTCCTGATACATCTTAGTACTACCGGGATGAATCGTGAGAGGAGATTCATGCGCCTCCTTAAGGATTAATTGTCAAAGATGTTGATTCTTGGGAACCACCAAGTGACTCTCAAAGAAAACAACACCACGATCATCTATAGAGAAACTACCACCAACTTCCTTGTTAATGTTTCTCTTGATCCGGGAAATTCCCGTATCCTACTTCTGAGCAGAGATGATCTGGTCCACAAGAGTAGGTTTCACCACCAAGGTAGAAAGGAATCCGTGAGGAGCAATGTGAAGGTTGAGCTTACAAAACTCCTCGTGGAGAAGTGGTTGGCCCTGTTGCAACATGAGATTGTTGCAATAGGACTTACGACTTAGTGCATCAGCCATGACATTTCCCTTGCCTGGGGTGTAGGTAATCCCTAAGTCGTAATCTGAGATCAACTCCAACCAACGCCTTTTCCTAAGGTTCAAATCTGGTTGGGTGAAGATATACTTGAGACTCTGGTGATCGGTGTAAATCTCGCAACGCTTACCAAGAAGGTAATGTCGCCAGGTCTTAAGTGCATAGACTACGCCTGCAAGCTCTAGATCATGTGTACGATAATTCTCCTCATGTGGATGCAACTGTCGAGATGCATAGGCAATCACATGGCGATCTTGCATAAGAATGCAACCTGGTCCCTGTCGTGAGGCATCGTAGTAGATAACAAAGTCTTTAGTGAAATTCGGTGGCACAAGTATGGGAGCGGAAGTCAGGCGTCTTTTTAGTTCCTGAAAACTGTGCTCACACTGTGGGGACCACACAAACTTTTTATATTTCTTGAGAAGTTCCGTGAGAGGTTTGGCCACTTTGGAGAAGTTTTCAACAAAGCGTCGACAGTAACTAGCTAGGCCAAGGAAACTCCTAACTTGCTTAACCGTTTCAGGCGGAGTCCAATCAAGAACGGCCTGAACTCTCTCGGGATAGATAGCAATGCCCTTACCAAAAATCACGTGGCCTAGGTAGGTCACTTCTGGCAACCAAAATTCGCACTTGGAGAATTTGGCATAAAGGCGGTGTTCTCTGAGTTTTTCTAACACAAGTCTAAGATGTTCGACATGCTCTTCCTCGTTCTTCGAGTAAATAAGAATATCATCGAGGTAAACCACGACGAACTTATCTAAGTACTCCATGAAGATCGAGTTCATCAAGCGAGAGAATGTAGCTGGAGCATTGGTTAGACCAAAGGACATGACGGTGTACTCGTACTGACCACAACGAGTGACGAAAGCCGTCTTAGGAATGTCCCCATTTCTGATCTTGATTTGGTGGTAGCCTAACCTCAAATCCATCTTTGAAAAGACTGAGGATCCAACGAGCTGATCATACAAGTCGTTGATCCTGGGGAGCTGATACTTGTTCTTTATCATGACCAAATTAACGGGACGATAATCTACAACCATTCGGTTTGTACCATCCTTCTTCTTGACGAAGAGGACGGGGCAAGCCCAGTGAGAAGTACTAGGATGGATGAAACCCTTCTGCAAGGATTCATCGAGTTGTTTCTTAAGCTCGGCTAGCTCTAAGGGTGCCATCTTGTAAGGTCTTCTAGAGATTGGGGCGGTTCCTGGGATAAGATCTATGACAAACTCTACATCTCTGTCAGGTGGAATACCTGGCAGTTCCTGAGGAAAGACATCCGGAAAGTCACGGACTACCAGGATATCTTCAAGGTCAGGAAGAGGGTTGGCATTAAGAGAATAGAGTTGGCGCTTTGCAACTCTAGTGGAGACAGTGACTATCTTGCCAGATGGGTGTGTAAGCTGAACAGACATGGTGAAACAATCAATCTTGGCATGATGAGCTGTCATCCAGTCCATACCCAAGATGATGTTAATATCTGAAGACTTGAGGGCTACAAGTGATGCAAGAAATACAAGTCTGTCAACAAGGATTTCATTACCATGGCTTATCCTGGTAGTTTGCCATCTAGACCCTAGAGTTGTGATTTCAAGTGGAGTTGGCATATCACAACATGACATGTCGTGCAAACGAGCATAGCCTTCAGAGATGAAGGAGTGAGATGCTCCGCTATCGAACAGAACCGAAGCTGGATGGCAGTTGACAAGGAGTGTACCAAGAACGACATCCAGATCATCATGAGCGTCTTTAGTTGAGACGTGATGCACAAATCCATGGTCAGTGGGAGCTGACTTGACACTGATCATCTTGCGTGATGGCTTACCACGGCCAATAGACTTCTCAGACGGGGTGGAGCATACTTGGTTTGAGAGCAGTCACGTGCATAGTGTCCTGGCTCTCCGCATGTGAAACAAGTCCCTGAAGTAGGATGTGGACCCGCTTTGACAAGCGTTCTACCAATAGGCCTGGGTGGAGCATGTAACTGAATTGGGTGAGGTGTCACACAAGAAGGCCTCGGTGTATAACCGGGTGGAAGAGCGGAGTTTAGAACCCAAATCCGGCGCTTCTGAGAACTGGAAATGGAGGAAGAACCCAAATCACGGGTGTGCTTACGAGACTCCTCGTAAGTGAGCTGAGCTGTCTCTGTGTTAATGGCCTTGTTCACAAGAGCCTGGAATGTATTGCAATAATGCAAGTGGAGATCACAACGCAACTTGGGGTTGAGACCCTTCCGGAACCTAGCCTGCTTCTTGGTGTCCGTGGACACCTCTTCTGTAGCATAGCGGGCGAGGTTCTCAACCTCTCTACTATAAGCATCAACAGCCATCTTATCCTGGGTGAAACAATAGAACTCTTCTCTCTTGCGGTCAATGAGAGCCAGAGGGATGTGCTGCTCGCAAAAAGCCTGAGTGAAATCTCTCCAGGTGGGTATCTGGCCAGCTGGAAGCATAGCCTCATAGTTCTGCCACCAAAGACTAGCAGGACCTTCCAGATGATAAGCAGCATATGTGACCTTGTCACTTTCAGCTATGTTCGCAGAACGCAGCTTGTGTGTGATACTACGGAGCTAGTCATCTGCATCGAGTGGTTCAATGGAATGATGGAAGGTAGGTGGTTTCAGACCAAAGAAATCATAGATGGTCGCTGACTCTTTGCACCGGGGTGCGGTGTTCTCCTTAATACGTGCTAACAAGCGGTTAGACTCACGCTTGTTCTTCTCCATCTCTAACATGAACTCTGCCAACGAAGGCTGGCCGGGAGGATCCTCATCCCTACCATCTCCGTGGTTCCGGCTACGAGCAACAGAACTTCGGTTAACCGGCAACATCCTGAAGAACGAAACCAAAGAAAACAAGGATGGATTCAGCACCAACTATAGGATGCAGAAGGTAGCACAAGAAATTAGTATCTCTCGAACTCCTAGGACAATTTTGGCAGCATAACGGCAGTAAAATGCTCAAAATGAGACATTCTGCAAAAGACGGGGTAGCATCAAACTCAACATCATCACTCAAGGTTCTGAGATATTACTAAACAGGCTACACCAGAGGTACTCGAACTGGGATATGACTCCGATCAACCAATCCTAAGAGACTACGGAGTAGTAACACGTGATCCTGATAGACAGAAGAGGAAGCCTAGTTCCTTAACAACTTAGGATAGATAGGATGACTCGGATGAGAAGGCATGAGGTATGAGGAGTAAAAAGAGCCTTACGTTCCCTTCCACAATCAATTCCCCTATATAGCTAAAGAATTTCTAGACCCAACTTCGACCAGGTTGGCTTGGTAATCCTACAGGCAGTCAGGCTCTGATATCAAAGTTGTCGGGACCCCGATTCTAAGTCACACTGATCTAGCATGTAACACCTCATATCACTTTGCGGCCTCACGCACAGTATTCCCACGGGTGTCGCCTTACCATGGCCCGGGACCGTTTGCGCCTTTTGGCTCATGTATATGATAGTGTCGCTAGCATCCATATGACAGAGAACCCGGGACGACATGACTAGTCGTGAACCCAAAGTGGCACTAACTTACAGGGACAGACATACATGAATAAACATCGAGCATGTCGGTCAGCAGCGTGCGAATCTAGGCTATAGCACTGGGCTAACAGGACTCGGGTGAACCGGGCTGTAGCAGGCTAGGCAGGACTCCGGATTTCACCGCGTGACATTTCCTCAAAGGGACAGACACAGGAACAAAGTGAATCACATGCCAGCCAGTCTAAGTGTTCCGGAGCAGTTGTGATGGGCTAGCAGGACTCCAGGTAAACCAGGCTGTAGCGGACTACCATGGCTCGGTGGAATCACTAGACTACATTTCCCCATAAGAGAGGCTACCAAGGATAAACAACTAGGTTGTCGGATCCCACACATAGCAATACACGTCACACGTACGCATAACATGCAAGTATGTGATGTACAACATGGCATCAAAACATAACGCAAACTCATATAGATAAAGGCCCAGAAGAGCCACATAGCATAAATACAAACAGAGGTCTCATGACCCATCATTCAGAGCATACAAGCAACAGAAGCACTACATGTCTGAGTACAGACAACTACAAAAGAAAAAGGCTGAGAAGCCTAACTATCTACAAGTCCCTCCCAAGGGTACAAGATCGTAGCTGAGGTAACAAGCTACTCGTCGAAGTCCAAGATATACTACTAGTGAGACAGATGTCTCACCTGCAAAACATAAATAAAGCAAACGTGAGTACAAAGGTACTCAGCAAGACTTACATCAGATCCTATCATACATGCATTAGTATCAAGAAGGCAATGTGGGGTTTAGTTGCAGCAAGCCAGCTTTGACTTAGTGGCTATCATGTTCTACGACAACGAGAAACTTCTTTGAGGTGAGGCAGCGCACATGAGTCCACTAAACACCACATCAATACACTACTATGGATTCATCCCCGTCTCTCTACGAGAAGGCCATCCATAGCACTCACACTTGTCTTGAGCATTTTAGAGTATCCACTTTAAGTTGTCTATGTACCACGTAAGCATCCAAGAAGTCCATAACCAAGGACACGACTATTCGAATAGATCATGATAACCCTGCAGGGGTGTACTTCACACACGCTCTCACCACTTATCACCATGTACACGTCATGTATATCGGCAACCTTCAAGCAGAAGCCTGGCGAGGGTGTCGGCCACGACTTGACTAAACACACAAGACTCTAGTCCAGGTTTATCACTTATTCGGGTTCCATCCGCAAGGAGATCCGGTCGGGGTTTCGCTCATGGCCCCAAACGATGTGTACAGGGTTCCTGAGCCGACCATCCGGGTGCCACTCGGTACACCGGGCCACGATGCCTAGTTTGTCCCAAGTCCACCCTGCCGGGTGCCACTCGATAGAAAAATAGCACTACCTACGAACACCAGAAACTATTTGCAACTCCTGGACAGAGATCAAGGCGGTTAATAAGTCGAGAGAGCTTGGAGTTCCCGGAGCCCAATGTGTGGTAGTAGCTAGTCATTGGACAACTTACACAGAACTTAGTTCTTAAGGACGGTCCCAATGAGACAACCCACCATGTACTCCTACATGGCCTCTCACCGCTACCTTTACCAAATCGTGTTCACACGCTTAAGTCTCAGCACCAGAACATATCGTAACACTCCAATTCATTCTCGATGAATCAGACCTAACATAACTCTAAGCAATAGCAGGCATGGCATGGTAGGAACACAACATGGCTCAATCAACTCCTACACATGCTAGTGGGTTTTAACTATTTACTGTGGCAATGACAGGTCATGCGGAGGAATGGGTTCAACTACCGCATCATAAAGTAGCAGTTGAATCGTTGTTGTCCTAATGCAATAAATGAGAGCAGGAGCGAGAGAGTAGGATTATATCGGAATGAACAAGGGGGGTTGCTTGCCTGGTAGATCAATAGGGGGCGCTGCTCCTCTGACAGGTACTCTGGATCGGCCTCCAGAGCAGGACCTATCGAGAAGGAACGGGGTCGGCAATCAATACACAAGCATATGCAACAATATGATGCATGAACACGGCATGAAGATGTGATGTTGTTTGAGCTAATGCATTTAGCATTCTATTTGGAAGAGGTCCATTTGAACCAAAGGTTCAAATGCAACTCTAATTACAATCCCTTGAAATGCCATAAGTGTGTTTTCATATATACATCATTTATAGGTTGGTTTGTCATGCATGCAAATGGTACAGATGGATAGATTGCATTTTTCTGATAATTTTTCATATATAAATTATTTCAATCTGAGCTACGGTAGAATTTCTATGAATTTTTGAAGTTTAGCTAATTTTCTGGAATTTCCAAAATAGAAATAATCCAGAAAATCATTACTGCGTCAGCATGACAGTAGCATTGCGTCAGCAAGTCAAAGGCGGCTGACCAGGTCAAACCTGACATGTGGGGTCCACACGTCAGTGTGTGTGGCTAATCCTAAATTAAATTAAACCTAAACTGGTTTAGTTAATGGGGTTGGGCCCACGCGTCAGTGAACCAATTAGTTAACATGGTTTAATTAGTTGTTAAACTAATCCTAAATTAGAAATTAGCAGGGCCGGTCCCCACATGTCAATGACCCATACGGGTTAAAACTGGTCAACTGGGGGGTCAAACACGGTCAACCCGCCAGCGAGGCAGAACGTGGCGGAGGGCCTCGGATTTGGTCCTCCGGTGACCAAAAGGGTCGCGGAGACCAAAACTGGTGCTCGCGCGCATCTAGTGGAGACGACGGAAGGACGTGGATTGGCCGGAGCTCGCCGGAGCGGAGCTCGCAGCGGCGGCCGGAGCACGGCTCCGAGCGGGAAGTGGATGCAGGGCACGACAGGAGCTGCAAGTGGCGGTGTTGGCCTTCTGGGAGGCTGCTGAGCATGATGGCATGCGCGGGCGCGAGCTGCGGTGGCTCTGGCCACGACGGTGAGGATCCACGGCGGCGCGATCGCTCGGTTCCGGTGGTTAGCACGGCTACGGCGCGCGAGTGACAAAATGGAGAGGGGGAAACGATGGCGGGGCTCACAGCGGATCCGGCAGAGGCTTCAGTGAGCTCGGGGGAGGTCCAACGCGGGCGGAACGGCGATGGCGATCTCCGGCGCCCGGAGGTGAAGAAGACGGCGGTGACGGCTCCACGGGGCGTCCCCGGTTGCTTGGCTTGACGAAGACGGAGAAGGCGATGGGGCAGAGCTCTAGGACACAGCAGCGAGGCGAGGGGAGCATGGTGGGCACGGCTATGGCGAGTGGCGGCGACGAACCCGTTCGGTGGGTGGGAGAGAGAGGTCCAGGGAAGGGGGAAACGCTCGAGAGCGAGAGAGAGAGAGGGAGAGTCAGGGGTGCGTGGCGACGCCAGAGGCGTCCAGGCCGTCGAGGGGGCAAGCCAACAGGGTGGAGGTGGCGCGCGTGTGAGTGGGTGCGTCAGGCACACGCCCTCATCCTCCTGGCAGAGGAGGAAGACGACAGGGGGAGGCTGCTGGGCTGGCCAGCCAGCTGGGCCGGCTTCTCTCCTGGGCTAGGTAAGCTAGGTGAGGTTTTTCCCTTTTGTTTCTTTTTTCTATTTTTCTGTCATTTGTTTTGACTTAGTAATAATACTAAATCATTTTATTTACTTCTGTCAAATTTTGCAGGGACCTAAGGGATTAATCCAAAGCGCCTCACCAAAATTCAGAATTTTTGGACATATATTATATATATAGCAAATATATATCCAAAGCAATTAATTACTGGATTAATTCCAAATGCCCAAAATAAATAGTTATGAGCTTTTAAAAATATTGGTTTGATTTTCATCTCTGTCCAATATTTTCAGAGAGCAACATGAGCATTTCCTTGGACCTTTTTGGAGCAATTTTTATCTGGGTCATTTCCAGAAATGAATTATGAGGGTTTCACAAATCCCCAATCCAAATTTAAATGGAATTTAAACATGATGAACAAAGAAGGATAGCCTAGGTCATACCAGAACTTGGGATGTGACAGATAGCATCGAGACAACTAGCATAGCAAAGATAGTAGTGAGATCCAAGGTGACGGTCATCTTGCCTGAAATCCCACTAGGAAGAAGAACGAGTCCATGAAGAAGACGATCCCATGTAGTTGAATGAATCCTCACAATCGCAACGTAACAGGAACTACCGAGAAGGAGCACAACCGGAAAGAAGCAAACAACATGGTAAACACACAACACATAACAAAGACATGATGCTCAACCAAGTATGATGCGTGACAAGGCTATACAATGCTACTCATGGCAAGATATTATGCATACAAGAACAACACATTCAAGCAAGTATAAATGAGGCCAAAAACAACATATAACAATTCCGAAAACTCCCCATATGCAAAATTTCGAAATTGGTCCAGATTTTAACAAAACATTAAGTTAAAGTTGTTAAATAGAAAGTTAAAGTGCACCGAGATGATCTACACAATTTTCTAGTCAAGTTACATGTAAAGTTCGTTTAATTCGGAGCTACGGCCTAGAAGATATGAGCAAAACAACTTAAACATGGCATTGATGCAAACGCAAGAAAAACACAATCGCAAACAGTCCAGAACATGGATGCAACATGGCATGATGAAACTACATGCAATTCTAAGCAAGTTTCATATAAAACATGATGAAAACAGAGCAACGGTTCGACACATACACTCAATACAAGTTTCAAACACAATCTGCCCAAAACAACAACTAAGCACTTTGCAATCAAGGAAACAACATGCTACAGGAAACATATGAACACAAACTTGATATGCACTCAAAGTACAGGTTACATGCTTCAATTGTCATCAAGGTTCATGTTTATAGGCATCAGGATTAATCCAATATGATCAAAGCAAGAAGCAACTTTATAACACAGATTATGACTTAGTGAAAAACATGGCATACATATGAGCAGAAATAACATGTTGAAATGTTGGGGGCATGAAACAAACATCTACAGTGCAAGATCATAGCAAACAAAATCATGGCATTAAAGTAGAGGTTAAACATGGAAAAACATGGTTACTAAGCATCTCTATATAACCTCTAGATCAATGGCATTCATCAAGACAAGTAAGCAAGTCATAACGGATTCTCGGACTTAGTGAAAACAGAGTAAGGATGAAAACAGATTCATGGTGCATACTTTGAGACATCAAAAGTATATGCTACATGAACATTTAATGGCATCAAAGGGCATGGCAAGAATGTACAAGTGGAGCACTACAAAACATGAAAACTGAGCTACTGTTAGAAAACAATAGAATATGCTCAAAAAATCATGGCAAGATTGAAAATGATAAAAGATTCACAGACTTAGTGAAATAAACTGAACATGGCAGGAACAACGACGAGTAGGCATTTTGCGAGCTTGTGCAACTCACCACAAAGCATTTCATGGCATGTGAATGTAACCAACAGCAAGAAGGCATACTAGTGCAGCTACTCATGGCAAGACCATGGTCATATGATACATAGAACACTAGCCATTCAAATGGCAAAAATGAACTTACTGTTAACAGACTGACAACAACATTATTTAGCAACTTTAGAGCATGGAAATGACAACCTACATTAGGCCATAATTGCAAAAAAGGGCAAGTATGGATAGAGCATACCAAGATCTACAAAACATCCTTACTGAGCATCTCAAAATTATGCATGGATTCACTTGTAGCATCAAGTTAACATGGCAACATAATGTAATAGCTACAGACTAAACAATTTTTATTAAGTCTCAGAAAATAGCAAACATCAAGTAGCACACTTTGCAAGCTTGTGCTAGTCACCATAGGGCACATAAAAATACATGCATTGCACCACTGTAATTATGGCATGAATATGCTCCTAAAACATGTTGACATGATGATCAAAAGATAAACACACAAAATGCTATGAAAAAGACAAATCAACAAGTTACAACAGTTTCCAACAGATTATAACATTGAGCACTCTTGCAACAAGGATTAAGGCATCAAGATGAATAGGAACAAGCATGAAAATGACACTAGCATGTAGAGAATTCAGATATGAAGAATTTGACATATTATGCACGCAAAACGGATCAGTACACACCAAGTTATAATGTGATGAAGATGCACACATGGGATGATTTTCTGGGCACTTAGCCAAAATTCACCACGCAGAAATAGGACGGAGTGGTTCCAGGGACGAGCGGATCCAGGCGGGGGCACGTGTTTGGTTCGGGGGATGAGGAGATCCCAGGACGGCGCGGTCCGGCGGCAGGGATGTATGAGGCCGGCGGCGACTGCGGGCACCGTCGTGGTGGATCCTGCAACGAGGGGCGGCGCCGGTCACAGAGGAAGCCGGATCGGGGCAGCGGGGCCTTCTGCGGTCGGATCTCTCCGAATCCGGCCCGGGGCGAGGCAAGGCGGCGACGGGAGGCGTGGCCGCGGTCCAGCAGAGCTCGGAGCTCGGCTCCCATGGCGGCGGGGCGGAGCGCGGCGGCCGGCGATGAGCTGCTGGGCGTGGGTGGCAATGCGGAGGCGCGGCAAGGAGGCGACACCGGCGAGGGGGCCAGGCGGCGGAGCGGCGCAAGGCCGCGGGAGAAGAGGGAGGCGGTCGGTCGGGCCTGTGCGGGCCCGTGATGGGCTCGGGTGGGTCGCGGTGGCCGCGGGCGGGAGGCGGCGGCGGAGGACACGTGGCAGGCGGCGACTAGTGCGGGGGCGGCGGCTGGACATGTCCGGCAGTCGGCGGATGTGTCCGGTGGGGCGAGGAGGAGGGGAGCTAGGGTTTCGCCCGTGATTTCAGAGGGGGGCTTATTTATAGGTAGTGGGTCTAGAAGAGGGCTATTGAGGTGCGGTTTTCGCCCACACGATCGTGATCCAACGATGGAGATCATGGAGGGTGTTTAGATGGGCTAGTGGGCTATTGTGGAGGGGTGCTAGGCTACAAAGAGAGAGGGGTCCGGCGGTTAACACGGTTAACCGTTGGGGCATCAAACGACCTCCAAATGGAATGAAATTTGACACGCGGCCTACTAGTGATATACCAAGGCCACTCGACAAATCTCGGCCCATTCCGAGAATGTTTTTCTCCCACTCACGAAACGAGATCTGGAAGGAGTGTCGAGTGCATGTGAGAGTGTCGGATTCCGAGACGGACAACAGAGAGAACTGGGAGATCAGGACAGATGTAAGTTTTAAAAAACATGTAGATGAAATGCAGATGATGACATGGCAAAGTGCAACACGAAAGAAATGACATGGCAACGACGGCGAATAACTGGGAAACACCTGGCGCATCGATCTCGGGGTGTTACATATGACATGATGTAGACAAGATCTATTTATGTAGAAATAGACCCCATCTAGTTATCCTTAATGGCAACGATACATACGTGTCGGTTCCCCTTCTGTCACTGGGATCAAGCAACGTAAGATCGAACCCATCATAAATCACCTCTTCCCATTGCAAGATAAATAGATCAAGTTGGCCAAACAAAACACAAATATCAGAGAAGAAATACATGGCTATAATCAATCATGCATATAAGAGATCAAAGAAGACTCAAATAACTTTCATGGATAAAAAGTGATAGATCTGATCATAAACTCAAAGTTCATCGGATCCCAACAAACACACCGCAAAAGAATTACATCATATGGATCTCGAAGAGACCATTGTATTGAAAATCAAATAAGAGAGAGGAAGCCATGTAGATACTAACTATGGACCCCAAAGTCTACAAGGAACTACTCACGCATCATCGGAGAGGCACCAAGGGACATGATGAACCCCTCCGCGATGGTGTCTAGATTGCATCTTGTGTTTCTGGAACTTGCGGTGGCTGGAATTGATTTTCATCGACTCCCCTAGGGTTTCTGGAATATTGGTGTATTTATAGAGCAAAGAGGCGATCCAGGGGGCACCCGAGGTGGGCACAACCCACAAGGGCCCGCCTGGGCCTCCACGCGTGCCCTGGTGGGTCGTGCTCCCCTCAGAGCACCCCCAGGCGCTTCTCCGGCCCATTGGATGCCTTCTGGTCCAAAAAAATCCACAAAAAGTTTCGTTGCATTTGGACTCCGTTTGATATTGATTTCCTGCGATGTAAAAAACATGCAAAAAACAGCAGCTGGCACTTGTTACTATGTCAATAGGTTAGTACCAAAAAAATGATACAAAATGACTATAAAATGATTATAAAACATCCAAGAATGATAATATAACAGCATGGAACAATAAAAAATTATAGATACGTTGGAGACGTATGTGAGAGTGACTCCTCCCGCACCAGGAAAAGAGCGGCACTAACCGAAGGCGAAGGGGAGAACCCTTCTCCATCTCCGAAGAAGAGGGTCAAGGGAAGCTGGTCCTGCTTGATGGCAGTTCAGACTCTAATGAAGATTTCACAGCCTCCAAGCGGATCCCGGAGAAGGTTCCTAGGGTCAAGCCCTGCACCGAAAGGTAAGAGTCTGAAGACTCGTCTGGTTGTTGGTTTTACTAACTAGTTACTATAACCATATGCGCCCTCAGATTTGCAGCAGATACGTCTCCAACATATCTATAATTTTTTATTGTTCCATGCTGTTATATTATCAATCTTGGATGTTTTATAATCATTTTATATCATTTTTTGGTATTAACCTATTGACATAGTGCCAAGTGCCAGTAGCTGTTTTCTGCATGTTTTTTACATCGCAGGAAATCAATACCAAACGGAGTCCAAATGCAGCAAAACTTTTTGGAGATTTTTTTGGACCAGAAGACAACCAATGGGCCGAAGAAGTACCTGGGGGGTGCTCCGAGGGGAGCACAACCCACTAGGGCGTGCTAGGAGGCCCAGGCGCGCCCTGGTGGGTTGTGCCCACCTCGGGTGCCTCATGAAGCGCCTCTTTTCTCTATAAATACCCCAATATTCCAGAAACGCTAGGAGAGTCGACGAAAATCAATTCCAGCCGCCGCAGAGTCCAGAACCACTAGATCCAATCTAGACACCATCATGGAGGGGTTCACCACTTCCATTGGTGCTTCTTCGATGATGCGTGAGTAGTTCTTTGTAGACCTTCGGGTCCGTAGTTAGTAGCCAGATGGCTTCCTCTCTCTCATTTGATTCTCAATACAATGGTCTCTTGGAGATGCATATGATGTAACTATTTTTTGCGGTGTATTTGATGGGATCAGATGAACTTTGAGTTTATGATCAGATCTATCTTTTTATCCATGAAAGTTATTTGAATCTTCTTTGATCTCTTATATGCATGATTGCCTATAGCCTCATATTTCTTCTCCGATATTTGGGTTTTGTTTGGCCAACTGGATCTATTTATCTTGCAATGGGAAGAGGTGCTTTGTAGTGGGTGCGATCTTACGGTGCTTGATCCCAGTGACAGAAGGGGAACCGACACGTATGTATCGTTGCTACTAAGGATAAAACGATGGGGTCTATCTCTACATAGATATATCTTGTCTACATCATGTCATTGTTATTATTGCATTACTCTGCTTCCCCATGACCTTAATACACTAGATGCATGCTAGATAGTGGTCGATGTGTGGAGTAATAGTAGTAGATGCAGGCAGGAGTCGGTCTACTAATCTTGGATGTGATGCCTATATAATGATCATTGCGTGGATATCATCATGATAATTTGAAGTTCTATCAATTGCCCAACAGTAATCTGTTTACCCACCGTTTGCTATTTTTTCTCGAGAGAAGTGACTAGTGAAACCTACGGCCCCCAGGTCACTTCTTTAATATATTTTCCTTCGTGATCTATTTTATTTGCCTTTTATTTTCAGATCTATTAAACCAAAAATACAAAAATATCTTGCTGTAATTTATTCTTATTTATTTTATTTGGCGTTCGATCTATCAATCTACTACAATTTATTCACGTCCATTTTGCCAATTTCTGGCACCGTTACCCGAAAGGGATTGACAACCCCTTTAACACGTCGGGTTGCGAGTAGTTGTTATTTGTGTGCAGGTGCCACTTACGTGTTGTTGCTTGTTTCTCCTACTGGTTCGATAACCATGGTCTCATCACTGACGGAAATACCTACCGTCGTTGTCCTGCATCATCCCTTGCTCTTTGGGGAAATACCAACGTAGCTTCAAGCCGCATCAAAAGAAATTTCCGGCGCCATTGCCGGGGAGGATCTTCAACATATACCAGGTTCCTAATCACAAATCTCATCTCCTCGCAATTTACATTATTTGCCATTTGCCTCTCGTTTTTCTCTCCCCCACTTCACAAAAATTTGCCGTTTTATTCGCCCTCTTTTTCGTTTGCCGTTTTCTTGTCAGATCTATCCTTTGCTTGCAATCATGAGTGATTTCAGTATGGCACCAACAGATGATGGCCTAACTCCTAAGATTGGAAGTACGGGTAATCTGGATGCCAAAAGTTTTATCTTGTGGCAAGGGAATGTTATGGGAAAATAACATATCCAAGAATTTTTCAACTGTGTTGGGAATTTAAGCCTTGATGATGCTCCTATACTTAAGACTACTAGATCCTATGAGGATGCTATTTCAGCGCTAGTTCTGAAACTTGAAAGCAAATTTATTCGTACTCATCCTACTTTGCAAATATTATTTTTTGAGCTTCTAGTCATAAAGAACCCTAAAGCTAAAAAGTTGGCCACTCTCATTCTTATGAACGAATTTGACTACATAATACGGGAAGCTAGGGAATTCTTTGAATTTTATGGTATGAATCGTGAAAAGCCTGTGATTGATGAAATTCTTACACTAGCAATTATGCATTAATACATTTGCTTGGGGATAATAAAATATTTGATGAGAATCTTAAAAAGGAAGTCCCCATTCTAGATGTAATCCAACAAGTTTTCAATAATGTTAATCAATATTACTCTTGGATTGTTGCCGGAAATCAACGCGATTATGATAATGGGAAACATAATAGTGCTAAGGTTTCTATGGACAGTATGTTTTATGTTGTTTTTACAAAACCCCATGATGAAACCACTTTTAAAAAAATTGAGAAGAAGGATGACAAAACATAGATCCTTGCTTTATGCCTAGCTAAGGGCGTAAAATTATAGCGCTTGTTGGGAGGCAACCTAATGAATAAAATTTATCTTTGCTTTTTGCTTTATGTTCTTGAGTGTTTGCACAATTATGATACTATTATGATTGTGTTTTTTGTGTTTAATTTAGTGTTTTTTCCAAGTAAAGCCTTTAGGATCTTCTTGGGTGATAGTTGTTTGATCTTGCCGAAAAGCAGAAACTTTTGTGCTCACAAATACAATTATCACTTTTAACCAGAGCGTGATAAAATAGTAATTCTTTTTGAAGAAGATTAATATACAAATTGCCCAGGTCTTCCTAATTTCTCAGAGTTTTTAGAGTTATAGAAGTATTAAAAATATCCAGATTTCTACAAACTGTTCGGTTTTTGACAGATTCTGTTTTCTTTGCGTTGTGTGCTTGTTTTGATGGCTTTATGGTTTTCTTTGATGAGTTTTTGCCATGTAGAAGTTGGAATACAGTAGATATAATGCAAGAACAAAATATGAATTGGTTTTCTATAGTACTTATAGTAGTGATTTGCTTTCTTATACTAACGGATCTCACGAAGGTTTTGTTGGAGTTTTGTGTGATTGAAGTTTTCAAGTTTTGGGTTATCTTACGATGGATGAAGGAATAAGGAGTAAGAAGAGCCTAAGCTTGGGGATGCCCCGACATCCAAAGATATTATCCAAAAGAGAGCAAGCAACTAATCTTGGGGATTCCCTGAGTGGCATCCCCTCTTTCTTCTAACGACCATCGGTATTTTACTGTAAACTATATTTTTATTTGTCACATACTATGTGTTTTGCTTGGAGCGTCTTGTATGATAAGAGTCTTTCCTTGTTTTATTTTGTGTTTTAAGTCTTGATTCCTTGCTGGACACACCTATTTGACTTGTTAGAATTGCTCTCTATGCTTCACTTAAATTTTTATGAGCTATGGATTTGCTCTAGTGTTTCACTTATATCTTTTTGAGCACGGTGTGCTTTAGTATGTTTGAAGAAATGCTCTCTTGCTTCACTTAGATCTATTTGAGAGTTAGTAAAATTTTGAAGAAATTCTCTCTTGCTTCACTTAAATTAAATTGAGATAAAGAAATTTTATGCTCATGATCTTCACTTATATTTGTTTGAGCTTATCAAAAGCAACATATGAAAATTAGTTCCAAAGTGATAATTATCCAAGAAGGATATAATAAAAACTTTCATGAAGATCATTGGACAAAATAAACTTGATTCTTAGTAATAGTTTTGAGATATGATGATGTGATATGTGAGTCATCTTGATGAGTAATTATGCTTTAGTAAGAATGCTGGTGTTAAGGTTTGTGATTCCCTATGCAAGCACGAAAGTCAATAATTATGCAATGAAGTTATATCCTACTTGTGGTGCATTATTCGGTGTTAATTATGCTTAATGCTCGCTTATGAGATTATTCATTTCCTTGTTGGTTGCTTCTCAATCTTTTTCTAGCCCTCATTTTGCACTAAGTATGATCACTACTTGTGCATCCAAAAACCTTTAAACCAGTTTTGCCATATGAGTCCACTATACCTACCTATATGCGGTATTATTTTGCCGTTCTAAGAAAATTTGTATATGCCATCTCTAATATTAAAAATAAATTTCTCTTTTGTGTGCTCGTACCGCTAACAAGGCGGTGAGGGGTGGCTAATATTTTCCGTGCTAGATGTGTTATTCTCACGATGAGTGTTTATTCACTTGTCATTGCACAAGAGTAAGGCAAAGGTATTAGGGATGCCCAGTCCCGAAATGAAAAATGAATTTACTTTATGTTGTCAAATAATAAATTCCTTGGAAAGTGTTGGTATGGAAGGCACCCGTGGATACGATTAGCCATGGAAAGTGAAAGTATGGTGGAAAAGGAATAAACTTTAATTTTCGTTTGGGAACCGCCTATGATATATCTAGCATGCACTACTAGGAAAAGGGCTATAGATAGGATTGACACTAATGGCGCACCAGGGAAGTAGTGCGCCACTACTATATACTAATGGCGCACCAGTTGGTGATGCGCCATTAGTGTGGAAGACACTAATGGTGCACCAGAAAATAGGTGCGCCACTAGTGATAATTTTTTTTATTTATTTTTACATACATACTAATGGCGCATCCTACCGAAGTGCGCCATTACTAGTTCTAACTAGTAATGGCGCACCAGACATGGAGTGCGCCAGTACTGAATTTTTTTATTCTTTTTTTTTTGCAAAACTACTAATGGCGCATCGCCTCACAGTGCGCCATTACTAGTTTAAACTACTAATGGCGCACCCTGTAAAAGTGCGCCATTAGTATATATATATATTTTTTACTTTTCTGCAAAACTACTAATGGCGCACCACCTGCAGGTGCGCCATTAGTAACCAGGGTTACTAATGGCGCATTTGCAGGTGGTGCGCCATTAGTAACCTGGGACCCCAACAAGATATTTTGGACAGCCCCACACCTACCCACTCACTTTCCCCACTTCATTCCCTCCACCTCCTTCTCCAAGCTTTCGGCTGCCTCCTCCTCCTCACCTCATTTCCACCATAGATTCATCAAAATTAAGTGGTGAAATTACCTTTTTTGATAGGTAAGTAAGGGGAAAGCTATCTTCATGATGTAGATCTACTTTTTTTCTCCCTAGCTCGCTCCAACAACGTGCACATGCACTTTTTGTGGCCTAGCTAGATCTATGTATGTTTGTGGTGTTGCATGTGTTTGTGGTGTTGCATATATGTTTGTGTTTGCAGGTACCGGTATTTGAAATGCGATAGTTGCCAATATTTTGCCGGAATGTTGATTCATTTCCGTTTCGGCGAGAATTTTGGCACTATGCATTCTTTTTGGTCCTATTTTTAGGGAAGGTCATGCCAAATTTTTTCTTGGTTCTAAAATATCGTTTTGCTCTACCCCGCAGGCGACCATGGTCCGCACGATGACCGAAGGCATCGTGAATAGGTTTTTGAGCTCCGCGAAGGCCGAGATGCTTCAAAAGAACGAGACGGAGATAAGATGTCCGTGTCGAAGATGCAAGCTGAAGAGCCTTATTGCGGACCCGGATTCCGGGCAGGTGCGGGACCACCTGCTCTTGCGTGGTTTCATGGATGGCTATCGGTGGCAAGGTGATGAAGATGACTATGAAGTCGTCCATGGGGGCCGGGCAAGAAATGAGGAAGGGCAACAAGACAAGTACCACCGCGGCGAGGGCGGGCGAGAAGACGAAGAATCTCCAGGACATGATCACGACGGTGATGCTGTACACAGTCATCATGTAGAAGATGTCGTACATGATGATGAGGAAGATCAAGACGAAGGGCATGATCATGAAGATGAAGATGCCGGAGCAGACGACGATGGAGGCTGGGTGCAGGACCCTCATATTCAAGAGCTGCTTCTCAAGCAGACGGATAACGCAAGAGCTGCCGCCCGAGAGAAAGCCAAGCTGGATCAACTGGAGATAGACGCGGTTACTCCATTGTATGAAGGATGCAGGCCCGAGGATACCCGCCTGAAAGTAACGCTCATGGCTCTGGAGATGAAGGTAAAACACAAAATGACCGACGCATGCTTCGACGAGAACATGTCATTCTGGCACGAACGTCTTCCCAAGGGGAACAAGTGCCCGACCAGTTTCGAGGAGGCGAAGAAAATCGTGTGTCCTCTGGATTTACCGCACGTGAAATACCATGTGTGCATGAACAATTGCATCATTTATCGGGACGAGCACGCGGAGTCTACCATATGTCCGGTGTGCGGCGTCACTCGATACAAGAAGAGGAAGAAAGCTCCTCGAAAATCGGTGTGGTACTTTCCGATCACTCCTCGTCTGCAGCGGTATTTCGCGGACCCTAAGGTAGCAAAGCTCCTGCGTTGGCACGCGGATAGGGAGGAGAAGAAGCGGGAAGATGACGGAAATGATCCGGAGATAAATAAAAAAGACAAGATGCTGAGTCACCCTAAGGATGCGAGCCAGTGGCAAGCGTTGAACTTCGAATACCCAGAATTTGGGAAGGATCCAAGGAACATCGTGCTGGGCGCGAGCACCGATGGAGTCAATCCGTTTGGCAGCCAGAGAAGCACACATAGCACGTGGCCTGTGTTTGTGTGGATGTACAACCTTCCCCCCTGGTTGTGCATGAAGAGGAAGTACATTCACATGAGTATGCTAATTGAAGGGCCGAAACAACCAGGGAACGACATCAATCTGTATCTGGGGCTGCTGAAAGAGGAGCTAGACACGCTGTGGAAAACGCCAGCCAATACGTGGGACGCCGCAGAGAAAGAATATTTCCCTATGAGAGCCGCACTGCTCACGACGGTGCACGACTATCTCGGTTACGGATATCTCGCGGGGCAGGTAGTCCACGGATTTTCTGGATGCGTAAGGTGCATGGATGACACAACGTATCGCCAGCTAGATAGAGATCCCGGATCTTCGAAAACCGTGTTCATGGGACATCGAAGGTGGCTTCGCGACGATGACCCGTGGAGGAAACGCAAGGATCTGTTCGATGGTGAAACCGAACCCCGAAAACGCCCGCGTACGAGGAGCGGCGAGGAAATAGACGAGCTGTTGAAAAATTGGAAAGATTGCCCACTGCCGGGAAAGAAGCAAAAGGCGCCAGAGCCGGGAAAGAAGCGAAAGGCGCCAGAGCCGCTGCTGAAGGTATGGAAAACGAGGTCTGTTTTCTGGGACTTGCCGTACTGGAAGATCCACCGTGTGCCTCACAGCCTTGATGCCATGCATATCATGAAGAACGTGTGCGAGAGTCTGCTTGGTACCCTGCTCAACATGCCAGAGAGGACCAAAGATGGGCCGAAAGCAAGGGCAGACTTGAAATCAATGGGCATCAGGCAGGAGCTTCACGCTAATGATGATGATGATGATGATGATGATGATGATGATGATGATGATGATGATGAGGCGAAGCAGGACACAGAAACTCGTCGCAAAGGCAAAAAGGCCAAGAAGACCGGAAGTGACTACCCTCCCGCGTGCTTCACTCTAAGTCAGGAGGAGATCGAGCAGTTTTTCACCTGCCTCGTAGGAGTAAAACTTCCTTACGGTTACGCGGGGAAGATAAGCAGATACCTAGACCCAGCGAAGCAGAAGTTCAGCGGGATGAAGTCTCACGACTGTCACGTGCTGATGACGCAGATACTTCCAGTTGCAATCCGTGGGATCATGGACGCGCACGTCCGTGAAACGCTATTTGGCCTATGCAACTTTTTCGACGTCATCTCTCGGAAGTCGATTGGCGTGAGGCAACTCAGAAGGCTACAGGAAGAGATCGTGGTGATACTATGCGAGCTTGAGATGTACTTCCCGCCCGCATTCTTCGACGTTATGGTGCATCTGCTGGTCCATATCGTGGAGGATATCATCCAACTCGGGCCGACGTTCCTGCACAGCATGATGCCGTTCGAAAGGATGAATGGTGTCATCAAAGGATACGTTCGCAACATGTCACGTCCAGAGGGAAGTATAGCCAGGGGCTTTCTGACCGAAGAGTGCATCTCCTACTGCACGAATTATCTAGGCATCGAGAACCCCGTTGGTCTGCCCGTCAACAGGCACCTCGGCAGGCTCGCTGGATGGGGTCACCGTGAGGGTCGCCGCGAAATGCATGTCGACTTCGAGGGTCGACTCGCCGACTTTGAAAGAGCAAACCTAGTCGCGCTACAACACATAGACGTGGTCGATCCTTGGGTGGTAGAGCACAAAACCTTTATTGAGAAGACGTACAATGACCGAGGCCAACAGAGGACGGACGGAGATATAATCAAAGAGCACAACTCATGTTTCACGTGTTGGTTCAAGCAGAAGCTTCTGTCGTACCCTTTACATGAGGATTCTTCCGCGGAAGAACAACTCATATTCGCCTTGTCACAGGGCGCCGAGCACAACCTGATGACCTATGAGGCGTACGATATCAACGGCTACACATTCTACACCGAGGACAAGGACATGAAGAGCGATGGTTATCAGAACTCCGGGGTAACGATGGAATCCTACACCGGTAACGACAAGGACAGATACTACGGAAGGATCGAGGAGATCTGGGAGCTGAGCTACGCTGGAGAGAAGGTCCCGATGTTCCGTGTCAGATGGGCCAAGAGCGTCCTAAAAGAAGACCGGTATTTCACCACCATGGTTATACCCGAAGCCAAATCCAAGACCGCGGGCGCAAACGTCACCGCGAAAAATGAGCCATGGGTACTGGCTTCCCAAGTGGACCAATGCTTCTTCATTACCGACCCGTCAAAGCCCAGTCGTGTTGTCGTGAGGAGAGGCAAAAGGAAGATCATCGGAATGGATGGAGTAGCCAATGAGCAAGACTTCGACAAGTACGGCGACCCGAAGATCGAACATGACGACGACGATGAAGTAGCAGCACACACCACAAGAAGAAGCAGGACCACCCTACCTAAAGGACGTCCGTTCCACAGAAGAACTCCATTTGCGAAAAAGAAGGGCAAGAAGATTGTGAACAGATAGCTAGCTAAGATCGATTGTATTTAAATCGTAGTCTTCATTTCTCGATTGTATTTCATGGGCACTTTTGATATCATGAATATTTTTAAATTTCACGGGCACTTTTTGAATTCATGAGGACACTCGATCTCGATCCCCCTCCACCGCCGCCGACGAGCACCCGGCCCCCCGCACCCTCCCCCGCTCCACCGCCGCCGACGACCCACCACTCCCCCGGCCCGCTCCACCGCCGCCGCCGACCCTCCGCACCCTCCCCCGGCCCGCTCCACCGCCGCCGCCGACACCCCGCACCCTCCCCCACTTTTTGATGATATTTTAAATAACAAATTTGATGATATTTTCAAATAACAAATTTGATGATATTTAAAAAAATTGATGATATTTGATGATATCTTTTGTTCTAGTCCTCATGAAAATAACAAATTTGATAAAAAACAAATTATTAGATGCAACAAGAAATAATGAAAAAAATAAGTTACTAATGGCGCACTAGAGGAGGGTACGCCATTGCTATCAGAAAAAAAAAGTTACTAATGGCGCACCAGAGGGGGGTGCGCCATTGCTATCAGAAAAAAAAACTACTAATGGCGCACGAGAGGAGGGTGCGCCATTACTAACATTCCCCCCTCTAGCTGGATACCCCTTCGCCCGATCCCCCCTTCCCTCTCCCCCGCCAGATCCCCCTTCCCTCCCCCGCCACACCCGCTCTGACGACCCCCGGCCCGCTCCGACGACCCCCTTGCCCGCTCCACACCCGCTCCGGCTCCCCCGCGCCCGTTCCGACGACCCTCGCGCCCGCTCCACACCCTAGCACCTCCCCACTTCCCCTCCCCTCGCGCTGCTTCACCCAACTAGGTCGTCCCCGTCACCGCATCATCCCCGCAACCACCGTCGTCCCCGCACCCCACCAAGGAGTCTAGGAGCTCTTCAGTGTTATTCTATGTCATCTACGGCCAGCCGTTCGAGCTCGACGACTCTGCATCATGTGGATCGAGGTCTTCTTCCACCTCTGGCCACCGCGGCCTCACCGTCGATCCACGTCACCTCGTCAACCCCGGCCCCGCACGAGCTCGCCATCATCTTCCTCTCGGTGAGCTGCGCCGGTTCCCCTCCCCCCCTTTGATTTCGTCTTCCTCTCTGTCAGTGTAGCTAGCTGTTATCCAAGTCGCCACAGGGCCGGCCTTGTTTGTTTAGGAGCAGATTTATACTTCTTCTGGAAAAGAAACCTGAACAAAAATGATATGTGCTTAATAGCAAAATTATATATGGCAGTTGGTTAAAACTCAATTTCATGACACATTCTAGGAGATTTGTTTGCTTTTGTGTGAAACATACTAGTATGTAACTATGTGCTCATGTTAATTGCTTAGTTTATGAAAGGGTAATTATGTAACAAAGTAACTGTGGCACACATAGGTAAACAGGAAATAGCATCACACTTGAGCTAGTAAAATTTGAGAAAACTCCTAGGACATCAATGACACAGAACCACAACTGCAGCAAGCAAAGACATATCTGGTGCCTCATAACAGCTAGCAACTCATATCTGTTTTTATTATTCTACAAATTCAGTTTATACATTCCTTTGTTTCCAGACAAATGATTTGAAGCGATGATGATCCCAATGGCATATTATTAGTGGCTATTTGGCTATCAGAAAAGCAAGAGACACTAAGAACGATCTGCATATTGTTTGCTGAGTTTTGGAGAACATACTGTATTCACTCTAAGAAATAATTATGGAAACATCACTCATTTTTTTCATGGCCTGGCAAGCATGTAGGAGTTCTCACTTGTT
The DNA here is from genome assembly GCF_018294505.1 of Triticum aestivum. Taxonomy (NCBI): domain Eukaryota; kingdom Viridiplantae; phylum Streptophyta; class Magnoliopsida; order Poales; family Poaceae; genus Triticum; species Triticum aestivum. The sequence goes on from NC_057809.1 coordinate 593,501,894, forward strand.
TTAAAAAAACCGCATATAGCTCTCACTTAATCCAGTAGCTCCATGGAACTGTTAGGCATTTGTTCGTTATTGGTTGCAATTTTTTGGTCTGTGAGTGGACATAACAATACACTGCGATGTCCATGTAGTGAGATGAAGATGTTTGGTCAGAGAACAAGGCTATAGTGATCAATGCACATGACACATGTATCATGTATCAGTAGAGTAATTTGTACAGTCACACCAACTGCTTCACTAAATGAACACATGCTTTGCTTGTGTGTTCCTGCTGCTTGACTAATTGAACACCTGCTGTTGCTACTGTGGGACAATGTTCCTTCTTTTCTTCCTGATGTTGCTATTTCCATTGAAGTACTCACATGTGTTCTAGATGAGTTGCTGCTAGTTAGTTCCCCTTAGACTACATTGTAGATTGCATAGCATAACTCCAGAATTTTGTCATTGCACACCTGCTGCTAGTTAGTTTTGTAGATACTTAAAACACATATCACTTGTCAGGTTTCATTCGGTATATTAAATCCTATGAAATTATCAAAGTGGGCTGTACTATGTTGGACAGAATTTTACGTTTGGACTTGGGTGAATGTAACCAGACTTATACTCTCAGATTTTTTCATAGTTGATGGTGTGAGGACTTATAATGTGATAAAGTATATATGGTGTGAGGACTTATAATTTTTGTTGGGTGACCTATTAGATCTGGAATGGAAGCTCACATAAGTTGAGCTGATTTTTGTCCATATGCAAGTAGAGGACCATATGGTCTGTGGCCTTTTCATCCATATGAAAGTAGAGGCACATTGTGGTGCTGAATTTTCTGCTCTGATTGTTGCTCAAAGAAATTTAGCAAAAAATGTGGTCCTGGGAGACGCCGCTGCTGCTTGAGGCCCTTGAGAGGCCCTTCGTGTCGTGATGATTTTGCAGGTACCCCGAGAGGCCCTTGAGTTTGCCGGAATGTCGATTAACTTCCGTTTCGGTAAATTCGGGTACTCCATATGTCCTATTTTTAGCAAAGGTCATGCTGAAATTTTCCGTGAATTTTAGCATGACTTTGCTAAAAATTGGACATATGAGGTACTTGCTACTAATGCATGGGCCGGGGTATCTTAGTACTTAATTAAGTAGGATCAACTGCCCCTTTATTCTTGCTGCATTAAACCATAGGTGGCAATAGAGTCAAGTGATTAGGCCCAACTTAGAAATTCTCCTCAGCATCGATAAACCCTAGATGATAAACCCAACATAGGTGGCAATAGAGCCAACTGATTAGTGCCAAGTGATTAGGCCCAACCTAGGGTGCCTCTGCATCGATAAACCCTAAATGATGAAAACTTAGCATTTAGGGTGCTCGGCGTCGACAAACCCTAAATGATGAAACCTTGGCTTTTAGGGTGCCTCGGTGTCGATGAGAACCTAAATGATGTACGCTTAGGCTTTTAGGGTGCCTCGGCATCGACAAACCCTAAATGATAAAAGCTTAGCTTTTAGGATGCCTTGGTGTTGACAAACCCTAAATGATGAGACCATGATCTTGTTCCTTGACAATAACCAACTTTTTGACCAAACTTTTTTCCTACATAGAGCGAAACATGGCCCACAACGATGAGGACGGCGGTTCGGGCGGCAAGAAATTCTGGGAGCTGTCCCAGGAGTTGGAGGAAGAACCTCACCGCTATGAGGACGTCGCGGAAGACACCGATCCTGAATACACAACCCCTAGTGACATCGGGGATGACACCACTGATGATGGCGCCGTGGATGCCACCACTAATGATGGCGGCGCACGCACGATGGCAGCCAACCGAAGAGGCAACGGAAGGACCGGCACCCGAACGTGCTCGGCACCGTCAGGGAGGAATTTACTGAAGTGAACTCCGACGGGCATCCGACGGCGCCCAAACACGTAGTCAAGGGGTACTCGATTCAGCTTGGGTGCATTCTCCGGAGCACCTCCTCGATCAACACCGAGAACCTAAGGCATATGGACCAAGGGAATTTGCGCAGCCTCCTCTTCACGAAGCTGCACGAATGATACAAGTTCCCCGCTGGGTTCGCAAACCCATGCCTCTCGGGTAATAAAGTGAATGGTGCCGCCCTCACGACGATGAGCACGGCCCTGTCTACTTGGAAAAGCATGGTGAAGGCAATGATTGACAAAGGTGATAGTTATGAGAAGATCAAGGCAAAATATCCTTCGATGAGCGAAGATGACTACAACGAGTTCAAGATCAAGTGCGAGAGCCCCGCAACCTCCGAATCAAGTCAGTGGGGGAAAGAAATGCGACAGTTGAACATAGGGGTCCACCAACTCGGTCCCGGTGGTTACAGAGTGGCGGAGCCTGTATGGGACAAGGAGGACGCGGAGTGTGCCAAGCAAGGCCTACCGCCCCGCTTCGAGAAATACAGTGACAAGCAGACCAGGAACTTTCTCAGGGCCCCGTACAAGGAGGACCCGGTAACAAAGGAGCTTACCACGGATCCAAAGACCAAGGAGCTTGAGCTTGTTCTGGTAAGGAATACACCCCCACGTAATTAGCTCCATATGGTTGCATTCTAATTAATCTCCAATATTTTTAAATGGTTCATGTTCCTTCCGCAGGACAAAGAAAGCAGTAGCGCGGGGTCGTCTCAGAGCTCCCCTTTCGACACCCCTTTGAATAGGGCATTGAACGTAATGAAAAACAGGGATAAGCTCAATAAGACGACGTCAGCTAGTCGTGTGGCCGGCAAAGGCTTGTCCACAAAATGGTCATCATACTATGGCGCTAGTGGGCGAAAGGAGAAAAAGACCAGCTCGGAAAGCCAGTCGCGCGAGGTTGAAGCACTCAAGGTGCAAGTGGCGCGGATTCCGGAGATGGTCCAAGAGCAAGTGCAACAACAACTGGGATCGACGCTTACCGGCATTATGCCTACCTTGATTCATGGGATAACGATGTGGATTGCGGGTGGCCAACAGGGGCCGCCCCCGATTCCCAGCTTCACGGCCAGCAACTCACACAACGCGCAGGCGGCGCCATTGGTGTCTCCGGCGGCGGTTGTATTGGTGTCTACGGCGGCGGCGCCATTGGTGTCTCCGGCGGTGGCGGTATTGGTGTCTCCGACGCCGGCATTGGAGCTTAATGCACCCGGGTGTACGCTGGCTGGCACCTCGCCAGCAAGCGGCCCCTCCGTCAGTTGCGCGCCCGCCGTTGGTGGTGCCTCGACATTAGCTGAGCTCGACGGCATCATGGTAACTAAGCCTCTCGGCCAAGGACTTCATCTCCTTGCCTTTGACTGGGCATCCCTGATGCCCTACATGTTTTCGCAGGGCGCCGCCAACATTCCTTGCACTCTCCTACACTTCGTGGGCGGCGAGTTGGTCGATGTCGCCAAGGGTAGAATCGTTCAACCGGGCAACCCCGTGTTCCACGGTAATCCGATGCCACCCACAATGTATAGGGTTGAAGTGGTTCGGGTGCTGCCAGGGTGCGACGAGCTGTTACCTCCGATTCGACCCGCTGGGGCCGGCGAAGAAGATGAGATGACCCTCAGCGCCTGCGTAAGCTGGCCCCTGCTTTGGCCGAAGAGCCAGATTCATTTGGGGGCGGGGGACACCACCCCACAGACAAGATCGCCAGTCATGCTAGCGCCAAGCCATGGCAAGAACGCCGCAACGCTACCGGACATGCCGGACATCCCTATGGCACAGGATCCGGACATGCATATGGCACAGGATCCGGACGATGACAACGACGATGGTACATTTACCAACGTCGATAAGTACTTTGCCAAACATGGGTACGGTGATGAGTTCAGCAGGCCTCCTTTTCAAGAACCCAAACAAGACAACCGCGACCTAGCTGGTACGGCGGAGAAACCCAATTGCAACAGGCGTCGTCTGGCGTTCAGTTCTCAGGAGACGCCTCCAGCTGCCGCCTTCACCGAGCCTCAGATAGTGGAGGTGCCAAATATTATCAGCCCCAACACGCTCAAGAAGGCGGTCTGTGAGCAGAACTCGGTCCCATTACAGCAGATCAAGAAGAAGGGCCCGAAATGGCTGACTAAAAAGGCTGCCGGTGCGAGCCAGCCGGCACCGAGTACGATCCGTGCTCAGGACGGGACACCTTCACCTAAGTATATCTCGAGGAGGGTGCATGTGGCGGCTAGGGCGATGCTACTGACAAATATGCTTAGTGCTGCAACCGGTGCTATGCGGAGTCTGCACGATAGTGTTCTTTCTTTGGAGAAGCGGCGTCTTCGAGAGAATGATGTGGCATACCCGGTTTTCGTGGCTAAGGTGCCAGAGGGCAAGGGCTTTGTGGATGGCGCCATCGGGGGTACGATCGTCCTACGGTTTGATGACATCTTTGCTATGTTCAACCTTCATCCGCTTCACTACACCTTCATTCGGCTGTTTTCGCTGAGTATGGAGATGCGGATCATTAGAGACAAGACCCCGGACATCGTGATCGTCGACCCCTTCTACATGCGTGCCAAGCTCTTGAGCAGTGCTGGGGACCACCAAGTCGCGAGTTCACACCTCGAAGACGTCATTCTGGCAAACCCAGATAAGGATAACTTCCTTGTGCCTTACTTTCCCGAGTAAGTCATCCCTTAGCCGCCCCATAACATATGATTTCCTAGATTTTTATCGTTCTTGTTTTTTTCTAACATTCCGTGTTCTGTGCAGTGACACACATTGCACCCTCATCCTCTTAAGCCCAAAATATTCCATGGCCACATATTTTGACCCGAACCGTAACTCCAAGATAGACTACACAAATATCAAGAAAGTTCTTGATGATGTTCTCCCTGGCTACGCCAAATCTGGAGGCACATTCATCAGGGCAGTTTGTAAGTACGGCAAGCACGTGTTCACCCACAATACGATGTTCTGCTGCGTCAAGCAGCCGTCTGGCGGTCAGAAGGATGCCTACTACGCCCTCCATCACATGCGGGCGATCGTAAGGGACCATCATCACCTTCTGCTACCAAATAATCTCAAAGATTGGGCCGCGAGCTTGTCGGCAATCTAGGACACGGACATCAGACAAGAATTCTTTCGCATCTAGTCGGAGTTTGCGAACATCATCCATCAAGATGTCCTTCATACCTCGGGGCAGTTCTTCCTTAGATATCAACCGTCCAACATTGAGATAGACGGAATGCTACAAATGCAGGCTGACAACGCCCGCGATTTCATGACCATCACGACAGACGGCGGCTTCATCCATGCTCCTGTCCATGAGTCGAGTTGAAAGTAGTGATGTGTGTTGGGGAACATAGTAATTTCAAAAAAATTCCTACGCACACGCAAGATCATGGTGATGCATAGCAACGAGAGGGGAGAGTGTGATCTACGTACCCTTGTAGACCGACAATGGAAGCGTTAACTTGGTTGATGTAGTCGTACGTCTTCACGGCCCGACCAATAAAGCACCGAAACTATGGCACCTCCGAGTTCTAGCACACGTTCAGCTCGATGACGATCCCCGGACTCCGATCCAGCAAAGTGTCAGGGAAGAGTTCCGTCAGCACGACGGCACGGTGACGATCTTGATGTACTACTGTCGCAGGGCTTCGCCTAAGCACCGCTACAATATTATTGAGGACTATCGTGGAAGGGGGCACCGCACACGGCTAAGAATATGATCGCGTGGATCAACTTGTGTGTCTAGGGGTGCCCCTTGCCTCCGTATATAAAGGATCCAAGGGTGGGTGTGTCCGGCCCTAGTAGGAGGCGCGCAGGAGGAGTCCTACTCCTACTGGGAGTAGGACTCCCCTCCCTTTCCTTGTCCAAGTAGGAGAGGGGGAAGGAGAGAAGGAAAAGGGGGGGGCGCCGCCTCTCCCTCCTTGTCTAATTCGGACTAGGGGGGGAGAGGGTGCGCGGCCTGCCCTGGCAGCCCCTCCTCTTCTCCACTTTAGGCCCATGAGGCCCATTAACCCGAGATTCGATCATCGGTATCCCATACCTAGTTCAATCTCGTTACCGGCAAGTCCCTTTACTCGTTCCGTAATACATCATCTCACAACTAACTCATTAGTTGCAATGCTTGCAAGGCTTATGTGATGTGTATTACCGAGAGGGCCCAGAGATACCTCTCCGACAATCGGAGTGACAAATCCTAATCTCGAAATACGCCAACCCAACATGTACCTTTGGAGACACCTGTAGAGCACCTTTATAATCACCCATTTATGTTGTGATGTTTGGTAGCACACAAAGTGTTCCTCCGGCAAACGGGAGTTGCATAATCTCATAGTCATAGGAACATGTATAAGTCATGAAGAAAGCAATAGCAACATACTAAACGATCGGGTGCTAAGCTAATGGAATGGGTCATGTCAATCAGATCATTCACCTAATGATGTGATCCCGTTAATCAAATAACAACTCTTTGTTTATGGTTAGGAAACATAACCATCTTTGATTAACGAGCTAGTCAAGTAGAGGCATACTAGTGACACTCTGTTTGTCTATGTATTCACACATGTATTATGTTTCCGGTTAATACAATTCTAGCATGAATAATAAACCTTTATCATGATATAAGGAAATAAATACTAACTTTATTATTGCCTCTAGGGCATATTTCCTTCAGTCTCCCACTTGCACTAGAGTCAATAATCTAGATTACACAATAATGATTCTAACACCCATGGAGCCTTGGTGCTGATCATGTTTTGCTCGTGGAAGAGGCTTAGTCTACGGGTCTGCAACATTCAGATCCGTATGTATCTTGCATATCTCTATGTCTCCCACCTGGACTAGATCCCGGATGGAATTGAAGCGTCTTTTGATGTGCTTGGTTCTCTTGTGAAATCTGGATTCCTTTGCCAAGGCAATTGCACCAGTATTGTCACAAAAGAGTTTCATTGGACCCGATGCACTAGGTATGACACCTAGATCAGATATGAACGCCTTCATCCAGACTCCTTCATTTGCTGCTTCCAAAGTAGCTATGTACTCCGCTTCACATGTAGATCCCGCTACAACGCTTTGTTTAGAACTGCACCAACTGACAGCCCCACCGTTTAATGTAAACACGTATCTGGTTTGCAATTTAGAATCGTCCGGATCAGTGTCAAAGCTTGCATCAACGTAACCTTTTACGATGAGCTCTTTGTCACCTCCATATATGAGAAACATATCCTTAGTCCTTTTCAGGTATTTCAGGATGTTCTTGACCGCTGTCCTGTGATCCACTCCTGGATCACTTTGGTACCTCCCTGCTAGACTTATAGCAAGGCACACATCAGGTCTGGTACACAGCATTGCATACATGATAGAGCCTATGGCTGAAGCATAGGGAACATCTTTCATTTTCTCTCTATCTTCTGCAATGGTCGGGCATTGAGTCTTACTCAACTTCACACTTCGTAACACATGCAAGAACCCTTTCTTTGCTTGATCCATTTTGAACTTCTTCAAAACTTTGTCAAGGTATGTGCTTTGCGAAAGTCCAATTAAGCGTCTTGATCTATCTCTATAGATCTTAATGCCTAATATGTAAGCAGCTTCACCAAGGTCTTTCATTGAAAAAACTCTTATTCAAGTATCCCTTTATGCTATCCAGAAATTCTATATCATTTCCAATTAGTAATATGTCATCCACATATAATATCAGAAATGCTACAGAGCTCCCACTCACTTTCTTGTAAATACAGGCTTCTCCAAAAGTTTGTATAAAACCAAATGCTTTGATCACACTATCAAAGCGTTTATTCCAACTCCGAGAGGCTTGCACGAGTACATAAATGGATCGCTAGAGCTTGCACACTTTGTTAGCTCCCTTTGGATCGACAAAACCTTCTGGTTGCATCATATACAACTCTTCTTCCAGAAATCCATTCAGGAATGCAGTTTTGACATCCATCTGCCAAATTTCATAATCATAAAATGCGGCAATTAATAACATGATTTGGACAGACTTAAGCATCGCTACGGGTGAGAAGGTCTCATCATAGTCAATCCCTTGAACTTGCCGAAAACCTTTTGCGACAAGTCGAGCTTTGTAGACAGTAATATTACCGTCAGCGTCAGTCTTCTTCTTGAAGATCCATTTATTCTCAATTGCTTGCCGATCATCGGGCAAGTCAACCAAAGTACATACTTTGTTCTCATACATGGATCCCATCTCAGATTTCATGGCTTCAAGCCATTTTGCGGAATCTGGGCTCACCATCGCTTCTTCATAGTTCGTAGGTTCATCATGATCTAGTAGCATGACTTCCAGAACAGGATTACCGTACCACTCTGGCGCAGATCTCACTCTGGTTGATCTACGAGGTTCAGTAGTATCTTGTTCTGAAGTTTCATGATCATCATCATTAGCTTCCTCACTAACTGGTGTAGGTGTCACTGAAACAGTTTTCTGTGATGCACTACTTTCTAATAAGGGAGCAGGTACAGTTACCTCATCAAGTTCTACTTTCCTCCCACTCACTTCTTTCGAGAGAAACTCCTTCTCCATAAAGTTTCCGAATTTAGCAACAAAAGTCTTTCCTTCGGATCTATGATAGAAGGTGTATCCAATAGTTTCCTTTGGATATCCTATGAAGACACGTTTCTCCGATTTGGGTTCAAGCTTATCATGTTGAAGCTTTTTCACATAAGCATCGCAGCCCCAAACTTTCAGAAACGACAACTTTGGTTTCTTGCCAAACCACAGTTCATAAGGAGTCGTCTCAACGGATTTTGATGGTGACCTATTTAACGTGAATGCGGTCGTCTCTAGAGCGTATCCCCAAAACGATAGCAGTAAATCAGTAAAAGACATCATAGATCGCACTGTATCTAGTAAAGTACGATTACGACGTTTGGACACACCATTACGCTATGGTGTTCCGGGTGGCGTGAGTTGCGAAACTATTCCACAATTTTTCAAATGTACACCAAACTCGTAACTCAAATATTCTCCTCCACGATCAGATCGTAGAAATTTTATTTTCTTGTTATGATGATTTTCTACTTCACTCTGAAATTCTTTGAACTTTTCAAATGTTTCAGACTTGTGTTTCATTAAGTAGATATACCCATATCTGCTTAAGTCATCTGTGAAGGTGAGAAAATAACGATATCCGCCACGAGCCTCAATATTCATCGGACCACATACATCTATATGTATGATTTCCAACAAATCTGTTGCTCTCTCCATAGTACCGGAGAACGGTGTTTTGGTCATCTTGCCCATGAGGCACGGTTCGCAAGTACCAAGTGATTCATAATCAAGTGGTTCCAAAAGTCCATCAGTATGGAGTTTCTTCATGCGCTTTACACCATATGACCTAAACAGCAGTGCCACAAATAAGTTGCACTATCATTATCAACTATGCATCTTTTGGCTTCAACACTATGAATATGTGTGTCACTACTATCGAGATTCAATAAAAACAGACCACTCTTTAAGGGTGCATGACCATAAAAGATATTACTCATATAAATAGAACAACCATTATTCTCAGATTTAAATGAATAACTGTCTCGCATCAAACAAGATCCAGATATAATGTTCATGCTTAACGCTGGCACCAAATAACAATTATTTAGGTCTAATATTAATCCCGAAGGTAGATGTAGAGGTAGCGTGCCGACTGCGATCACATTGACTTTGGAACCGTTTCCCACGCGCATCGTCACCTCGTCCTTAGCCAATCTTCGCTTAATCCGTAGTCCCTGTTTCGAGTTGCAAATATTAGCAACAGAACCAGTATCAAATACCCAGGTGCTACTGCGAGCATTAGTAAGGTACACATCAATAACATGTATATCACATATACCTTTGTTCACCTTGCCATCCTTCTTATCCGCCAAATACTTGGGGCAGTTCCGCTTCCAGTGACCAGTCTCCTTGCAGTAGAAGCACTCAGTTTCAGGCTTAGGTCCAGGTTTGGGTTTCTTCTCTTGAGTAGCAACTTGCTTGCTGTTCTTTTTGAAGTTCCCCTTCTTCTTACCTTTGCCCTTTTTCTTGAAACTAGTGGTCTTGTTGACCATCAACACTTGATGCTCCTTCTTGATTTCTACCTCCGCAGCTTTCAGCATTGCGAAGAGCTCGAGAATAGTCTTATTCACCCCTTGCATAATATAGTTCATCACGAAGCTCTTGTAGCTTGGTGGCAATGATTGGAGAATTCTGTCAATGACGCAATCATCTGGAAGATTAACTCCCAATTGAATCAAGTGATTATTATACCCAGACATTTTGAGTATATGCTCACTGACAGAACTGTTCTCCTCCATCTTGCAGCTATAGAACTTATTGGAGACTTCATATCTCTCAATCCGGGCATTTGCTTGAAATATTAACTTCAACTCCTGGAACATCTCATATGCTCCATGACGTTCAAAACGTCATTGAAGTCCCGATTCTAAGCCTAAAGCATGGCACACTGAACTATCAAGTAGTCATCAGCTTTGCTCTGCCAGACATTCATAACATCTGGTGTTGCTCCAGCAGCAGGCCTGGCACCCAGCGGTGCTTCCAGGACGTAATTCTTCTGTGCAGCAATGAGGATAATCCTCAAGTTACGGACCCAGTCCGTGTAATTGCTACCATTATCTTTCAACTTTGCTTTCTCAAGGAATGCACTAAAATTCAACAGAACAACAGCACGAGCCATCTATCTACAATCAAGCAAAAACAAGCAAGATACTATCAGGTACTAAGTTTCATGATAAATTTAGGTTCAATTAATTTACTTAAAGAACTCCCACGTAGATAGACATCCCTCTAATCCTCTAAGTGATTACGTGATCCAAATCAACTAAACCATGTCCGATCATCACGTGAGATGGAGTAGTTTCATTGGTGAACATCACTATGTTGATCATATCTACTATATGATTCACGCTCGACCTTTCGGTCTCCGTGTTCTGAGGCCATATCTGTATATGCTTGGCTCGTCAAGTATAACCTGAGTATTCCGTGTGCGCAACTGTTTTGCACCCATTGTATTTGAATGTAGAGCCTATCACACCCGATCATCACGTGGTGTCTCAGCACGAAGAACTTTCGCAATGGTGCATACTCAGGGAGAACACTTCTTGATAATTAGTGAGAGATCATCTTATAATGCTACCGTCAATCAAAGCAAGATAAGATGCATAAAAGATAAACATCACATGCAATCAATATAAGTGATATGATATGGCCATCATCATCTTGTGCTTGTGATCTCCATCTTTTAAGCACCGTCGTGATCACCATCGTCACCGGCGCGACACCTTGATCTTCATCGTAGCATCGTTGTCGTCTTGCCAATCTTATGCTTCCACGACTATCGCTACCGCTTAGTGATAAAGTAAAGCATTACAGCGTGATTGCATTGCATACAATAAAGCGACAACCATATGGCTCCTGCCAGTTGCTGATAACTCGGTTACAAAACATGATCATCTCATACAATAAAATTTAGCATCATGTCTTGACCATATCACATCACAACATGCCCTGCAAAAACAAGTTAGACGTCCTCTACTTTGTTGTTGCAAGTTTTACGTGGCTACTACAGGCTTAAGCAAGAACCAATCTTACCTACGCATCAAAGCCACAACGATAGTTTGTCAAGTTGGTGTTGTTTTAACCTTCGCAAGGACCGGGCGTAGCCACACTCGGTTCAACTAAAGTTGGAGAAACTATCACCCGCAAGCCACCTATGTGCAAAGCACGTCGGGAGAACCGGTCTCGCGTAAGCGTACGCGTAATGTCGGTCCGGGCCGCTTCGTCCAACAATACCGCCGAACCAAAGTATGACATGCTGGTAAGCAGTATGACTTATATCGCCCACAACTAACTTGTGTTCTACTCGTGCATATAACATCAACATAAATAACCTAGGCTCTGATAACACTGTAGGGTTTCGTAGTAATTTCAAAAAAAATTCCTACGCACACGCAAGATCATGGTGATGCATAGCAACGAGAGGGGAGAGTGTGATCTACGTACCCTTGTAGATCGACAATGGAAGCGTTAACTTGGTTGATTTAGTTGTACGTCTTCATGGCCCGACCGATCAAGCACCGAAACTACGGCACCTCCGAGTTCTAGCACACGTTCAGCTCGATGACGATCCCCGGACTCCGATCCAGCAAAGTGTCGGGGAAGAGTTCCGTCAGCACGACGGCGTGGTGACGATCTTGATGTACTACTATCGCAGGGCTTCGCCTAAGCACCGCTACAATATTATCGAGGACTATGGTGGAAGGGGGCACCGCACACGGCTAAGAATATGATCATGTGGATCAACTTGTGTGTCTAGGGGTGCCCCTTGCCTCCGTATATAAAGGATCCAAGGGGGGGTGCGGCCGGCCCTAGTAGGAGGCGCGCAGGAGGAGTCCTACTCCTACCGGGAGTAGGACTCCCCTCCCTTTCCTTCTCCAAGTAGGAGAGGGGGAAGTAGAGAAGGAAAAGGGGGGGGGGGGCGCCCCTCCCTCCTTGTCCAATTCGGACTAGGGGGAGAGGGGGCGCGCGGCCTGCCCTGGCAGCCCCTCCTCTTCTCCACTTTAGGCCCATGAGGCCCATTAACCTTCCGGGGGGTTCCGATAACCCCCCGGTGCTCCGGTTTTATCCGAAACTTCTCCGGAACACTTCCGGTGTCCGAATATAGCCGTCCAATATATCAATCTTTATGTCTCGACCATTTCGAGACTCCTTGTCATGTCCGTGATCACATCTGGGACTCCGAGCTAAGGTGCCAGAGGGCAAGGGCTTTGTGGATGGCGCCATCGGGGGTACGATCGTCCTGCGGTTTGATGACATCTTTGCTATGTTCAACCTTCATCCGCTGCACTACACCTTCGTTCGGCTGTTTTCACTGAGTATGGAGATGCGGATCATTAGAGACAAGACCCCGGACATCGTGATCGTCGACCCCTTCTACATGCGTGCCAAGCTCTTGAGCAGCGCTGGGGACCGCCAAGTCACGAGTTCACACCTCGAAGACGTCATTCTGGCAAACCCAGATAAGGATAACTTCCTTGTGCCTTACTTTCCCGAGTAAGTCATCCCTTAACCGCCCCGTAACATATGATTTCCTAGATTTCGATCATTCTTGTTTTTTCTAACATTCCGTGTTCTGTGCAGTGACACACATTGCACACTCATCCTCTTAAGCCCGAAATATTCCATGGCCACGTATTTCGACCAAAACCGTAACTCCAAGATAGACTACACAAATATCAAGAAAGTTCTTGATGATGTTCTCCCTGGCTATGCCAAATCTGGAGGCACCTTCATCAGGGCAGTTCGTAAGTATGGCAAGCACGTGTTCGCCCACAATACGACGTTCTGCTGCGTCAAGCAGCCACCTGGCGGTCAGAAGGATGCCTACTACACCCTCCATCACATGCGGGCGATCATAAGGGACCATCATCACCTTCTGCTACCAAATAATCTCACAGATTGGGCCGCGAGCTTGTCGGCAATCTAGGACGCGGACATCAGACAAGAATTCTTTCGCATCCAGTCGGAGTTTGCGAATATCATCCATCAAGATGTCCTTCATACCTTGGGGCAGTTCTTCCTCAGATATCAACTGTCCAACATTGAGATAGACGGAATGCTACAAATGCAGGCTGACAACGCCCGCGATTTCATGACCATCACGACAGACGGCGGCTTCATCCATGCTCCTGTCCATGAGTCGAGTCGAAAGTAGTGATGTGTGTTGGGGAACGTAGTAATTTCAAAAAAATTCCTACGCACACGCAAGATCATGGTGATGCATAGCAACGAGAGGGGAGAGTGTGATCTACGTACCCTTGTAGATCGACAACGGAAGCGTTAACTTGGTTGATGTAGTCGTACGTCTTCACGGCCCGACCGATCAAGCACCGAAACTACGGCACCTCCGAGTTCTAGCACACGTTCAGCTCGATGACGATCCCCGGACTCCGATCCAGCAAAGTGTCGGGGAATAGTTCCGTCAGCACGACGGCGCGGTGACGATCTTGATGTACTACTGTCACAGGGCTTCGCCTAAGCACCGCTACAATATTATCGAGGACTATGGTGGAAGAGGGCACCACACACGGCTAAGAATATGATCACGTGGATCAACTTGTGTGTCTAGGGGTGCCCCTTGCCTCCGTATATAAAGGATACAAGGGAGGGTGCGGCCGGCCCTAGTAGGAGGCGCGCAGGAGGAGTCCTACTCCTACCGGGAGTAGGACTCCCCTCCCTTTCCTTGTCCAAGTAGGAGAGGGGGAAGGAGAGAAGGAAAAGGAGGGGCGCCGCCCCTCCCTCCTTGTCCAATTCGGACTAGGGGGGAGAGGGCGCGCGGCCTGCCCTGGCAGCCCCTCCTCTTCTCCACTTTAGGCTCATGAGGCCCATTAACCCTTCGAGGGGTTCCGGTAACCCCCCGATGCTCCGGTTTTATCTGAAACTTCTCCAGAACACTTCCGGTGTCCGAATATAGCCGTCCAATATATCAATCTTTATGTCTTGACCATTTAGAGACTCCTCGTCATGTCCGTGATCACATCCGAGACTTCGAGCTAACTTCGGTACATCAAAACTCATAAACTCATAATATAACTGTCATCGAAACCTGAAGCGTGCGGACCCTACGGGTTCGAGAACAATGTAGACATGACCGAGACACGTCTCCGGTCAATAACCAATAGCGGAACCTGGATGCTCATATTGGCTCCTACATATTCTACGAAGATCTTTTATCGTTCAGACCGCATAACAACATACGTTGTTCCCTTTGTCATCGGTATGTTACTTGCCCGAGATTCGATCGTCGGTATCCCATACCTAGTTCAATCTCGTTACCGGCAAGTCTCTTTACTCGTTTCGTAATACATCATCTCACAACTAACTCATTAGTTGCAATGCTTGCAAGGCTTATGTGATGTGTATTATCGAGAGGGCCCAGAGATACCTCTCCGACAATCGGAGTGACAAATCCTAATCTCGAAATACGCCAACCCAACATGTACCTTTGGAGACACCTGTAGAGCACCTTTATAATCACCCATTTACGTTGTGACGTTTGGTAGCACACAAAGTGTTCCTCCGGCAAACGGGAGTTGCATAATCTCATAGTCATAGGAACATGTATAAGTCATGAAGAAAGCAATAGCAACATACTAAATGATCGGGTGCTAAGCTAATGGAATGGGTCATGTCAATCAGATCATTCACCTAATGATGTGATCCTGTTAATCAAATAACAACTCTTTGTTTATGGTTAGGAAACATAACCATCTTTGATTAACGAGCTAGTCAAGTAGAGGCATACTAGTGACACTCTGTTTGTCTATGTATTCACACATGTATTATGTTTCCGGTTAATACAATTCTAGCATGAATAATAAACATTTATCATGATATAAGGAAATAAATAATAACTTTATTATTGCCTCTAGGGCATATTTCCTTCAATGTGTAGTTCTGAAACATTGATTGGCTCATGTTGTAATTAAACTTTAATGAATTGTATGTCTCTTTGGTTTGGACAGTCGTTCAACTTAGATGTAATCGATGCTATTTATTAGTAGGACCATGAATCGTGCTATTAATGTCTTGCTTTTCTCTTCCGATCCTTTTGTTGCATACTTATATATTGCTTATGTATGTATTGTCTGTTGTTTGGCTTGTGCATAGAGATGCCGTCGTATGTCGTGTACAAGGGTAAGGTTCCCGGAGTCTACGACGACTGGCAGGAGTGTTGAAGACAGGTTCACCGTTTCAGCGGTAACAGTTACAAAGGGTACACCACTAGGGCGGAGGCCGAATCTAGATACGCCCGCTATCTAGCGGGAGAGAGGAGGGAGAGTTGGAGGAACTGAATGAAGACCAGTTTGATCGTGATGATGCTCATCGTGATGACCGCAGCTCTCTTCTATGTGATGGTAGTTTAGATGATTGATATCGACTTGTAATGTGAAGACAAACTCGATACTCGCGGTCTCGAGACTTGTAATGTTTTATCTTTGTTCGATCTTTTGAATTCGGAGACTAATATGATGAATTGTATTCGGAGACTAATCTTCTATTGTATTCGATGAATCTGTTGTTGCTGTGTGCTACTGTCTATATTCTGTCAAATAATATATTTTGTAACCTGTGCAAAAATCAGAAAAGTAAAAAAAACAAATATTCATACTAATGGCGCATCACCACAAGGTGCGCCATTAGTATGCCAAAGGATACTAATGGCGCATCAAGACAGAGTGCGCCATTAGTATGCCAAAGGATACTAATGGCGCATCAAGACAGAGTGCGCCATTAGTATGCCAAGTATACTAATGGCGCATCAATCCGCAGTGCGCCATTAGTGTGCCAAAGCACATGGTTAAATATGGCCCCTGGGAGGCACACTAATGGCACATGGTGTTATATACTAATGGCGCACTGGATAGTGCGCCATTAGTATACCAGATACTAATGGCGCACCAGTGGTGCGCCATTAGTAAAAATTACTAGTGGCGTGCTACTAATGGCGCACCAGTGATGCGCCATTAGTAGGCAAAACTGGTGCGCCATTAGTAGGCCTTTTCCTAGTAGTGATGGAAAGTGTTGGGAAATCTAAGTCGTTTTCGTTGGTGGGAAAGTATGCCTCTCAAAATGTTTTTATCTCTCAATTTTATCTTTGAGCTTTGGCACCTCTACAAATACCTACTTCCCTCCGTGAAGGGTCTTTCTTTTACTTTATGCAATTTTTCTTTTGAATTTGAGTCTCCATCTTCTCTTATAAAGCACCAACTAGGAGGCACTATGACCGTACTTGAGCATGGGTGTAGTTAATATGCGAGTGTGTTTCATAAATGGATCAATGATTGAGCATAATGGGCTAGTGATAGTTTATTTTAGCGTTGATATTTTGAAAGATATGGTTGCTTTTTGGCATGCTTGAGTATTTAAATTATCATGTTAAAACTAGACTATTGCTTTGAACAATATAAAAGTCCAATTGTCCACGCTATAAAGAAAAGAATATGATATGACATGTGGCAACATTCCACATCAAAAATTCTATTTTTATCATTTACCTACTTGAGGACAAGCAGGAATTAAGCTTGGGGATGCTGATACGTCTCCAACGTATCTATTATTTTTTATTGTTCCATGTTGTTATATTATCAATCTTGGATGTTTTATAATCATTTTATATCATTTTTGTTACTAACCTATTGACATAGTGCCAAGTGCCAGTTGTTGTTTTCTGCATGTTTTTTTACATCGTAGGAAATCAATACCAAACGGAGTCGAAACGCAACAAAACTTTTTGGAGATTTTTTTTGGAACATAAGACAACCAATGGACCGAAGAAGCACCTGGGGGGTGCTCCGAGGGGAGCACAACCCACTAGGGCGCGCTAGGAGGCCCAAGCGCGCCCTGGTGGGTTGTGCCCACCTCGAGTGCCTCTTGAACCACCTCTTTTCTCTATAAATACCCCAATATTCTAGAAACCCTAGGAGAGTCGACGAAAATCAATTCCAGCCGCCTCAGAGTCCAGAACCACGAGATCCAATCTAGACACCATCATGGAGGGGTTCACCACTTCCATTGGTGCTTCTCCGATGATGCGTGAGTAGTTCTTTGTAGACCTTTGGGTCCGTAGTTAGTAGCTAGACGGCTTCCTCTCTCTCATTTGATTCTCAATACAATGGTCTCTTGGAGATGCATATGATGTAACTCTTTTTTGCGGTGTGTTTGTTGGGATCGGATGAACTTTGAGTTTATGATCAGATCTATCTTTTTATCCATGAAAGTTATTTGAATATTCTTTGATCTCTTATATGCATGATTGCTTATAGCCTCATATTTCTTCTCCGATATTTGGGTTTTGTTTGGCCAACTTGATCAATTTATCTTGCAATGGGAAGAGGTGCTTTGTAGTGGGTTCGATCTTACAGTGCTTGATCCGAGTGACAAAAGGGGAACCGACACGTATGTCTCGTTGCTACTAAGGATAAAACGATGGGGTCTATCTCTACATAGATAGATCCTGTCCACATCATGTCACCGTTCTTATGGCATTACTCCGTTTCCCCATGAACTTAATACACTAGATGCATGCCGGATAGCGGTCGATGTGTGGAGTAATACTAGTAGATGCAGGCAGGAGTCTGTCTAGTAATATTGGACGCGATGCCTATATAATGATCATTACCTAGATATCTTCATGATTATTTGAAGTTATATCAATTGCCCAACAGTAACTTGTTTAGCTACCGTTTGCTATTTTTTCTCGAGGGAAGCCACTAGTGAAACCTACGGCCCCCGGGTCTCTTCTTTAATATATTTGCCTACACGATCTATTTTATTTGCCTTTTATTTTCATATATATTAAACCAAAAATACAAATATATCTTGCTACAATTTATTATTATTTATTTTATTTGGCGTTCGATCTATCAATCTACTAAAATTTATTCACGTCCATTTTGCCAATTTCTGGCACTGTTACCCGAAAGGAATCGACAACCCCTTTAATACGTTGGGTTGCGAGTAGTTGTTATTTGTGTGCAGGCGCCGCTTACGTGTTGTTGCTTGGTTCTCCTACTGGTTCGATAACCATGGTCTCATCACTGAGGGAAATACCTACCGTCGTTGTGTTGCATCATCCCTTCCTCTTTAAGGAAACACCGATGTAGCATCAAGCCGCATCAATAGCCCCGCGCGCTGTTGGAGATATGCCCTAGAGTCTATCATTTATGATGATATTTCCTATGTGTTTATGAATAAAGATAGTCCTTGGACATTATCAATGATGTGTATCAACAAGTACATGACTTGTTTGTGGGACTATGCATTGTATGATGACTGTCCTAAAAGGTCCCTAGTCAAAAGGGATGTGTGGACGTGCAACCAACTAGACTAGCATATAACACGGTCAATGGCTTGGTCTCACTAGCCATGGGGCCTTGGATGCTAACCGGATAATATGGACTTGGAAGGATCTGGTCGAATTTGACGTAGTCGGATCCTAGTCGAGATAAGGTCTGAGTCGGACAGACCCAACTATGAGACGCAGCGATATGTCATCTGTGAGTCTTTAGTACAACATACATTCTATGTCCTAAGACCTGAGCTGGTGTATGTACTCGGGATGGTGACAGACTTGCTTGGGGCCAACCAAACGCTACTCCATGAATGGGTAGTTACAATGGTAGGTTTTGGGCTTGTCCAGACCCATGCTGTGAGACATGGTCGAGCAAGATGGGATTTGCCCCTCCGATCAGGAGAGATATACTATGGGCCCCTCATGTGATCCGACCAGGATAAGCATGGCCATGCAACAAGGATTATGAGATAATCTGGTTTGTGGTCGACATCACTGGAACAAGAAAAGGTCGTGCTAGCACAAGGATGACAGACTCTCCTTGAGCCCGACAACATATATCGTGTGGCAAAAGCAATGGAAGTATGATGTACATGTTCGCCTATCCAGCTTCATAGTCTGCTTGGTGTTCGGTATGCCTTCCTAGGGGCTGCTACCAACCGTGCAGATCAGAGGTGATCCGAACTGTGACCAAGTTGACTTGAACCTAAGGGGTCACGTGCTTAAGGGATGGAACCGACGAGGTCAGATCTGAGGACACTGGTTGGATGTGATCCGAGCTGTATTCGGATTGTGGCCGAGTAGACTTATGGGCTTTAGGGTCCATGCGAGGCCCAAGTGTTGATCCTAGGATGGACGCCTATATAAAGTGGATGTGCCACACACTCATGCGATTGATCGCTTCGGTGTTGTCACTAGGGTTTACATGTGTTGCTAATAGACACCTCCACTCGCCGCCGGTTGTGTGATCGGACCTAGTAGTGCGCCGCACGATGATCCTCCTGCACGCGCGGATACTGTTAGAGGAGGTGCACCTGTGCCGCTCCGGCGAACTTGTACGTGGGATCCGGCGACCGACTGTACGAGGAGGAGACCATCCACGTGGACGCGCTGCACCAACTCTTCTTCTGCTGCACGGCACTGCGTGTCTAGTGGTAACAAACTATGATCCATTGCCCGTAGCATGTTCTTGGTTGTTCTGCGCGTAGGAAAATTTTTAATTTGCAGTCAACGCACCCTACTGCTCAACCCAACAGTGGTATCAGAGCCTCTGCTATAGGATTTGGATTCAGATCTTATGCGTATTAGATTTGTTGAGGCGGCAGATGAGATCTATCGTCGTTCATAAGATCGGCTATGTGCATGGTTGATGAGATCAACTGCACATGGGGATCGATGTGGCTATGTTTTCTGTTGATCGGAGTCGATGAGGTCGTGACACAACCTACCCCTATTGGTCGGTATCCGCCATTAGGGTTAACAGTGAATAGTATTTCGTACACGATCACTCAAACCGGTAGAATGCGAGTAACTTTGTTTTGCAGGTTTGATGTGAATAGTATGGCTCATGTGTATGTGATGCATGTGTGTAGTTTACACATGGCCCGCGTGTCGTGTTCGTCAGCCGGCAGGAGCCAAAGTGTTGTCTTAATAATGTATAACGACCCGCGTGTCGACTTGTGACTCTATGTAAAATTCATTACTAGTTGTAGTAGTTGGATTATAGAGATCAGGTTGTTAGCTTCGCGTCCCGGCATGACAAAAAGATGGAGTTCCTAAATGGTCATCGGAGTCGGAGCCGACCTGGAAGAACTGCCATGAAGGAGCCATACTATTTCACAATAGATGTTTATTGGTGATTGTTGTGCTTCTTGTTTTCTATGCATGTTAGAATGGTAGAAAGACCCCTCATTAATATAAAGCAATTTGCCATTCCCAATGTTGCACCTTCGCACGTCAAGTACGTCTAGTAGTGGGCTCATAAAATTGGGGTGCAGTTAGATGTCCTTGAATTGAATGTTTCGTGTTGGACACGAACATGCACTGCATCAGGTTAACTAGACAGGGCTATCAAAACGGTTTTGGGCCTTGTGGCAAAGAAGGTTGGGGGCCGGGGTATGTGATAGCTTCCCGATCGACAGGAGTCGTATAGAGATACGATTAGCAAGGAGTTGCTTACCGAATAGGCATGTTGTCTAGCAGTGATGCTAAAGCTCACTAGTCGCATGTGCTAGTTGGATCCTGAAGCACTGAGAGTTTGCGGAGGGATGCCAACTTCAGTGGGAGTATTTATATTTAAGGCTTGAATTACTCTACATAAACACATTGCTTAGTGATTGTATATTTTCTGTTGTAGATCAATGGCACAACCTACTCAACCCAAATTTGCATTGAAATCAATTCTGGAAAAGGATAAACGAAATGGAACAAACTTTACCACCTGGTATAGAAATCTGAGAATTGTTCTCAAGCATGATAAAAAGGAAAAAGTTCTAGAGGATCCACTTCCATAGGAACCTACCGATAATGCTAGTGCCACAGCTAAGAATGCCTACCAGAAACTTGTTGATGAATCAACGGAGATCAGCTGTCTGATGCTGGCTTGTATGGAGCCCGATTTGCAACATCATTTCGAAAATGCTGAGGCTTACGATATGATCGAGAGTCTCAAGAGCATGTTTCAAACACAGGCTAGGACCGAAAGGTTCAATGTCTGGCGACCCTTGATTGATTGCAAGCTAAAGGAAGGTGATCCACTAAGCCCACATGTGATCAAAATGATCGGATATGTGCAAGCTTTGGATCGTTTGGGCTTCCCGCTCTTGGATGAGCTAGCTACTGATGCAGTTCTAGGTTCTCTTCCGCCCAGCTATGGGACGTTCATCTCGAACTATCATATGCATGGAATGGATAAGAAGCTCACTGAATTGCATGGGATGCTCAAAGTGGTAGAGCAGGATATTAAGAAAGGCACACATCAAGTGTTGATGGTGCAGAAATCGGCTAAGTTCAAGAAGAGTTGGTCCAAGAAAAAGGCTAAGGCAAAGGGCACGGAGACGGTAACCTCCGCCACTGTGTTGAAGTCTGGACCAGACTCGAAGACCATTTGCTATCATTGCAAGGAAACTGGTCACTGGAAGAGGAACTGTAGCAAGTGGCTTGTAGAGCATGGCAAGTAGGCCGGAAATGCTTCTTTGGGCAAAGGTACACTTTTTGCATATGTTATAGAAATTTACCTTGCTGACATACCTAGTAGCTCTTGGGTATTTGATATCGGATTGGTTGTTCACATTTGCAACTTGATGCAGGGGCTGGTAAGAACTAGGCGTGTGGCACAGGGGGAGATTGACATCAGGGTCGGCAACAAAGCAAGAGTTGCTGCGTTGGAAGTCGACACGATGCAGCTCGAGCTTCCCTTTGGATTTATTTTGGAATTAAATAATTGTTATTACATTCCTGCACTTAGTCGGAACATTATTTCTGCCTCATGCTTGATGAGTCAGGGTTATGAATT
Organism: Triticum aestivum; assembly: GCF_018294505.1. Classification (NCBI taxonomy): domain Eukaryota; kingdom Viridiplantae; phylum Streptophyta; class Magnoliopsida; order Poales; family Poaceae; genus Triticum; species Triticum aestivum. Next base: position 593,524,182 of record NC_057809.1, read on the forward strand.
CAATTTAGAGGACATTGGTTGTTCATTTCATTTGAATGGTATGTTCGACGGCTATGCACCCATTGTTGATGGGTTATTTATATTGAATCTAGAATAGGAACCGGTCTATAACATGAATGTCAAGAGGCATAAGCCTAATGAGATAAATTTGACATACTGCTGGCATTACCGGCTTGGTCACATTAGTCTAAAATGCATGAAGAAGCTCCATGATGATGGACTCCTAACTTTGACAGACTTTGGGTCATTCGAGACATGCGAATCATGCTTGCTCGGCAAGATGACTAAGTCTCCTTTTGCAAAGAGTTGCGAGAGGGCGTCCAAGGTGTTTGGGCTTATACATAGTGATGTGTGTGGTCCAATGAGAACAACTGCTAGAGGAGGCTATCAGTACTTCGTGACTTTTACTAATGATTTAAGTAGATATGGATATATCTATTTGATGAGGCACAAGTCAGAAACTTTTGAAAAGTTCAAAGAGTTTCAGAACGAGGTTGAAAAGCAGCTCGGCAACACTATAAAGCTTCTACGATCTGATCGTGGAGGTGAGTATATGAGCCAGGAGTTTGATGATCATCTAAAAAGTTGAGGTATAGTACCTCAGCTCACACCTCCGGGTACGCCACAGAGAAATGGCTTATCGGAACGGAGGAATCGTACCTTGTTGGACATGGTTTGATCAATGATGAGAAAATTGGATTTACCCTTGTCATTCTGGGGATACACTCTAGAAACTGCAGCTTTCACACTTAACAGGGTACCATCAAAATCCGTAGATAAGACACCACATGAGATGTGGACCGGGAAGAGTCCCAGTTTGTCTTTTCTAGAGATTTGGGGTTGTGAAGCATTTGTCAAGCGACTTATGTCACATAAGCTTACACCCAAGTTGGATAAATGCATATTCGTGGGATATCCGAGGGAAACCTTGGGATATAGCTTCTACAACCGGGAAGAGAACAAAGTATTTGTTGCTCGGAATGGGGTTTTCCTTGAGAAAGAGTTTCTCAGTCAGGAGGCCAGTGGGAGGATGGCACGGCTCGAAGAAATTCGAGTACCACTCGGGGATGGCTCGGCGGGTGATGAGATCATACCAGAGTCAGTCAGGGAACCCATAGTGGAAGCGGCACCGAAACCACGAAGGTCGGAAAGATTGCGCAGAGTGCGTGATGTATTGTTGCTAGAAAGCAACGAGCCGGCCATGTATGCGGAAGCGATGGTGAGCCTAGATTCCGAGGCATGGCTACAGATCCGAGTTAAAGTCCATGGATGAAAATCAAGTCTAGGACTTGGTTGATCCGCCGCCTGGCGTAAAGGCCATTGGCTAAAAATGGGTCTTTAAGAAGAAAATCGATGGGGATGGAAATGTTCAGATCCACAAAGCTCGGCTTGTCTCTAAAGGATATGGACAAGTTCAAGGAATTGACTACGACGAGACTTACTCACCTGTAGTGAAGCTGAAGTTGGTGAGGATCGTACTAGCTACAGCTGCATATTTTGATTCTAAGATATGGTAGATGGATGTCAAAATGGCTTTCCTTCATGGAAATTTAACCGAAGATGTGTATATGATACAACCCGAGGTTTTTGTCGATCCGACTAGCACTAGTAAAGTATGCAAGCTCAAGAGTTCCATTTATGGGTTGAGGCAAGCATCTCGGAGTCGGAACATTCATTTTGATGAGGTCGTCTAGTCTCGGTTTCATCAAAAGCGATGAGGATGCTTGTTTATACAAGCAGTTAAGTGGGAGCTCGGTTGTGTTTTTGATCTTGTATGTGGATGACATACTACTGATCGGAAATGATGTTTCGATGCTGAACTCAGTCAAGGAATCATTGAATGGCAAGTTCTCAATGAAGGACCTTGGTGAGGCAATTTACATTTTAGGCATCAAGATCTATAGATATAGATTGAGGAGGATGCTCGGCTTGAGCCAAAGCACGTGCATAGATAAAGTGTTGAAGCGGTTCAACATGAGTGAGGCCAAGAAAGGGTTCTTGCCTGTCTCACATGGTATAAGGCTAAGCGAGACTCGGGGTCCTTCGACATCTGATGAGCGAAGTAGGATGAGTCGGATTCTGTATGCCTCGGCAATTGGATCCATCATGTATGACGTGATATGTACATGGCCTGATGTTGCTTTTGTAGTAAGCTTAACAAGTAGATACCAGGCCAACCCAGGTGAGAGTCACAGGGTAGCAGTAAAGACTAAAGAGATGTTCCTAGTTTATGGAGGTGAGGAAAAGCTCGTCGTAAGGGGTTACGCCGATGCTAGTTTCCAAACCAAGATAGATGATTGTTGATCACAGTCTGGACTCGTGTATGTCATGAATGGAGGAGCAGTGAGCTGAATGAGTTCCAAGCAAGATACAGTGGCCGATTCTACCATAGAATCCGAATACATTGCGGCTTGTGAAGCTGCAAAGGAAGGTGTTTGGATCCGGAACTTTCTGGATGATCTTGGTATTTTCCCAGCCTCGGAAAAACCGTTGGAGCTTTATTGTGATAATTCTGGTGCCATCGCACAAGCCAAGGAGCCAAGGGATCAACACAAGACCAGACACATAGATCGGAAATATCACCTGATACGAAAGATCGTAAAGAATGGTGATGTTTAGTTATGAAAAATTCACACGGATGCAAATGTTGCAGATCCCTTGACTAAGCCACTTCCACAATCCAAGCATGAGGGGCACGTTAGAGCTATGGGCATTCGATGTCTATTTGATTGACTCTAGTGCAAGTGGGAGACTGTTGGAGATATGCCCTAGAGGCAAGCATGTATGATGATATTTCCTATGTGTTTATGAATAGAGATAGTCCTTGGACATTATCAATGATGTGTATCAACAAGTACGTGACTTTTTTGTGGGACTATGCGTTGTATGATGACTGTCCTAAAAGGTCCCTAGTCGAAAGGGTTGTGTGGACGCGCAGCCAACTAGACTAGCATATAACACGGTCGATGGCTTGGTCTCACTAGCCATGGGGCATTGGATGCTAATCGGATAATATGGACTTGGAAGGATCTGGTCGGATTCGACGTAGTCGGATCCGAGTCGAGATAAGGTCTGAGTCGGACAGACACAACTATGAGACGCAACGATATGTCATCTATGAGTCTCTAGTACAACATGCGTTCTATGTCCTAAGACCTAAGCTGGCGCATGTAGTCGAGATGGTGACAGACTTGCTTTGGGACAACCAAATGCTACTCCGTGATTGGGTAGTCACAAAGGTAGGTTTCGGGCTTGTCCAGACCCATGCCGCAAGACATGGTTGAGCAAGATGGGATTTGCCCCTCCGATCAGGAGATATATACTCTGGGCCCCTCGTGTGATCCGACTAGGATAAGCATGGCCATGCGACAAGGATTATGAGATAATCTGGTTTGTGGTCGACATCACTGGAACGAGAAAGAGGTCGGGCTAGCACAAGGATGACAGACTCGCCTTGAGCCTCACAACATATATTGTGTGGCAAAAGGCATGGAAGTATGATGTACAGGTTCGCCTAACCAGCTTCATAGTCTACTGGGTGTTCAACATGCCCTCATTACAAAAAAAAAGACACATCCGTGACATTTTGGGCCGAACGAAATTTTTTTCTGTCATACTTATGACACTTCTATGACGATAATTGTGACAAAACCCGGTATCATCATGGATGTGGTGGGTGTCGGTGTCAAAACCGATGGATCTCGAGTAGGGGGTCCCGAACTGTGCGTCTAAGGTCAATGGTAACAGGAGACAAGGGACATGGTGTTTACCCAGGTTTGGGCCCTCTCTATGGAGGTAATACCCTACGTCCTGCTTGATTGATATTGGTGAATATGAGTATTACAAGAGTTGATCTACCTCGAGATCATAATGGCTAAAACCCTAGAGGTCTAGCTTGTATGGCTATGATAATGAGTCTCCCCTATCCGGACTATGTCCTCCAGTTTATATAGACACCGGGAGGATCTAGGGTTACACAAGGTCGGTTACAAAGAAAGGAATCTACATATCCGTTCGTCAAGCTTGCCTTCCATGCCAAGGAGAGTCCCATCCAGACACGGGTGCAGTCTTTGGTCTTTGTATCTTCAAAGCCCATCAGTCCGGCCCATGGCTAACAGGCCGGACGCCCGAGGACCTCTTAGTCCAGGACTCCCTTAGTAGCCCCTGAACCTGGCTTCAATGACAAGGTATCCGACGCGTAGTGCTATCTTCGGCATTGCAAGACGGGTTCCTCCTCTCCGAACTCCAAAATAGTCTTTGGACGAATTGATCGTGTCCGGACCTATAACACACACCATAAACAACTGTAGAGAGAATACAAATAATCCACGAGTCCAATCCGCTAACAACTTTTTACAACATGACATCACGTCCATCCGGTCATAATTTCGAACCGTTTTTTGCCTACCGCTCCACATTTCGAGACGCGGTTGCTATTGGCACGTCTTGTCAAAGCAGAGATCGTGTCCCCTTATTATGGGATTCTCATCAATACGGGCGTGGGAACCCAACCATGCCGTTTACACGGCCCTTGGGAATAAGCAAGTTTTAAGGCGAGCAGGGAGGCGTTTGATATTCGAGGCCTTTATAAGAGGATAAGGATTCGTCCTCACTCACCCCTACCTTCCCCTTCCTCTGCCCATCCATTCTAGAGCTCCAGCGCCCAAGCCCCTAGCTTCCCCCGCTAGAGAAAACACTCCAACCATGTCCCGATCAGGAGCTGGAGGCAAGTGGATGGCTTCTTCTGTCAAGAAGAAAGACATCAAGGAGCTTCGAGAGGGCGGATACCTGGCAAAGGAGATTGTTCACCGTCTCCCGGCTGAAGGACAGATCGTCCCTACCCCAAAGCCCCATGAGAGGGTTGTATTTCTCGCACATTTCGTCCATGTGCTGGGATTCGCTCTCCACCCATTTTTCCGCAGACTGATGTTTTACTACGGGCTAGACTTCCATGATCTAGCCCCCAATTTTGTCCTCAACATCTTAGCATTTATAATCATTTGCAAGGCCTTCCTCCGTATCCCGCCTCACTTCGGTCTATGGCTGAAGATGTTCAATGTAAAGCCGAAGGTGGTGAGAGGCCATTAGGCAGAGTGCGAAGGCGCCATGGTGGGCAAGATGCCCAACGTCACATGGCCCGAAGGCTCCTTTGTGGAGATGGTGAAGGGGTGGCAGTCGGGGTGGTTCTACATCACCGAGCCGTGCGACACCAACTGGGCGGCGGCCCCCGAATTCTGATCCAGAGCTCCGCTGCGGCTCACCTCCTGGCAAGAGAAGGGCCTCGCCTGGGGTTCTTCGAGCGAGCTGACTGGGCTCCAGACGTGCCTTTAGAACATGATAACCAAGAGGATCAAACTCGTCAACACGATCCAGGTTATGCTCATTCGCCTTATCCTTCTGTGCCAACGCCGGACTTGCTATTTGTAGGAGTTCGATCCGGCCAAGCACCAGATGCTACTAGAGCTCTTCGGCACAACGCACGAAGATATCTAGAAAGTGCTCTTAAAGGCCGGCGAGACACCACCAGCTTAAAGCACCAGGCCAATTCGGTAAGTTCTTTCATGTATTCAAGGTATAGCCTTTACTGGCATATTTTGGGGAGGAGTCTAAACCTTCCTATCAATTTTCAGGCCTGGATCGACATGGCAGGGCGGATTAATTTTCCAGCTCCACTTCTCGAAGATGAGGAAACCCCACTCCTAACGAAGATGCTATTTCCGGCACCTTATGATGTGCCGGAGAAGAAGGCCAAGAAGGCGGCCAAAGGGAGCAGGAGTGGCCTTCGCCGAAAGGGTGCTTCGGACATGTCGTCCGAAGACGAGACTGGCTCTTCAGTCACCGAAGACGATGACGAGGAGGAAGAAGAAGGTGACCTCCCCCCGGAGGGGGGAAAGAAGAAAAGAGAGGCCTCCACGAATCTGGAGGTGAAGGCGCCCAAGAGGGGGAAGGGCTCCCTTGCGGATAACTCCGCATGGGATGTCGAAAGCAGTCCGGAGCAAATACCCTGGACCGAGCTCGGGCTGCCTCCTAAGCGCTAAAACCCTATGCACCTCCCAATACCTGGCCCTTCCAGTTTATAATATTAATATGTTTAAACTATGCCATTACAGTCCGGCCCACGACAGCTCCCCACGATCCTCGACACAGGATTCGCTAGACTCAAAGGAGATGGCTAGCATGTCTCCACCGCCCGCTCATTCTGCCTCACCCAAGGGTGATCACGAGGTGGCGTCCCAAAGGATCTACCCAGACCAGTGGGAGGTTCTAGAAATCGTTAAGGTGGCGCCGCAGGATGACTCCTCGGCTGCCAGACACAGGGAAAAAAAGCCCCATGGGGACTGGCAGTGGGGGACAAGTTCTCTTCGGCCCTCAGCCGGATACCATTCTGGAGACCTAGATGGCTCCGGAGTCCAGCGAACGGCCTTCCCCGAGAGGAGGAGGTGTGCCTGTTCCACCAATGACCTCAATCCAACCAGAGGCATCGGACAATCTGCTGCAAGCGCTGTGAGGCGCCGCCGTTGTGGATGAGCACTGTGTCCTGATGTCTACTACACAACCTTCTTCTTGTAGACGTTGTTGGGCTCCAAGTGCAGAGATTTGTAGGACAGTAGCCAATTTCCCTCAAGTGGATGACCTAAGGTTTATCAATCCGTGGGAGGTGTAGGATGAAGATGGTCTCTCTCAAACACCCCTGCAACCAAATAACAAAGAGTCTCTTGTGTCCCCAACACACCCAATACAATGGTAAATTGTATAGGTGCACTAGTTCGGCGAAGAGATGGTGATACAAGTGCAATATGGATGGCAGATATAGGTTTTTGTAATCTGAAAATATAAAAACAGCAAGGTAACTAATGATAAAAGTGAGCACAAACGGTATTGCAATGCTAGGAAACAAGGCCAAGGGTTCATACTTTCACTAGTGCAAGTTCTCTCAACAATAATAACATAATTGGATCACATAACTATCCCTCAACATGCAACAAAGAGTCACTCCAAAGTCACTAATAGCGGAGAACAAACGAAGAGATTATGGTAGGGTACGAAACCACCTCAAAGTTATTTTTTCCAATCAATCCGTTGGGCTATTCCTATAAGTGTCACAAACAGCCCTAGAGTTCATACTAGAATTACACCTTAAGACACAAATCAACCCAAACCCTAATGTCACCTAGATACTCCAATGTCACCTCAAGTATCCATGGGTATGATTATACGATATGCATCACACAATCTCAGAATCATCTATTCAACCAACACATAGAACCTCAAAGAGTGCCCCAAAGTTTCTACCAGAGAGTCAAGACGAAAACGTGTGCCAACCCCTATGCATAGGTTCATGGGCGGAACCCGCAAGTTGATCACCAAAACATACATCAAGTGGATCAATAGAATACCCCATTGTCACCATGGGTGTCCCACGCAAGACATACATCAAGTGTTCTCAAATCCTTAAAGACTCAATCCGATAAGATAACTTCAAAGGGAAAACTCAATCCATTACAAGTGAGTAGAGGGGGAGAGACATCATAAGATCCAACTATAATAGCAAAGCTCACGATAAATCAAGATCGTATCACCTCAAGAACACGAGAGAGAGAGAGAGAGAGATCAAACACATAGCTACAGGTACATACCCTCAGCCCCGAGGGAGAACTACTCCCTCCTCGTCATGGAGAGCACCGAGATGATGAAGATTACCACCGGAGAGGGATTCCCCCCTCTGGCAGGGTGCCGGAACGGGTCTAGATTGGTTTTCGGTGGCTACAGAGGCTTCTGGCGGCGGAACTCCCGATCTATTCCGCTCCTCGAAGTTTTTAGGGTATATGGGTATATATGGGAGGAAGAAGTACGTCGGTGGACCTTCGGGCTGTCCACGAGGCAGGGGGGCGCGCCCAGGGGGTGGGCGCGCCCCCACCCTCGTGGGAAGCCCGGGACTCTCTTGGTCCAACTCTGAAACTCTGTGGGCTTCTTCTGGTCCAAAAATAAGTTCCGTGAAGTTTCAGGTCAATTGGACTCCGTTTGATTTTCCTTTTCTGCGATACTCTAAAACAAGGAAAAAACAGAAACTGGCACTGGGCTCTGGGTTAATAGGTTAGTCCTAAAAATAATATAAAAGTATAATAAAGCCCATAAACATCCAAAACCGATAATATAATAGCATCGAACAATCAAAAATTATAGATACATTGGAGACGTATCAGCATCCCCAAGCTTAATTCCTGCTCGTCCTCGAGTAGGTAAATGATAAAAACAGAATTTTTGATGTGGAATGCTACCTAACATATTTCTCTAAGTAATTCTCATTTATTGTGGAAAGAATATTCAGATCCATAAGATTCAAGACAAAAGTTTAATATTGACATAAAAATAATAATACTTGAAGCATACTAACTAAGCAATCATGTCTTCTCAAAATAACATGGCCAAAGAAAGTTCATCCCTACAAAATCGTATGGTTTGGTCATGCTCCATTTTCGTCACACAAGAATGCTCTCATCATGCACAACCCCGATGACAAGACAAGCAATTGTTTCATACTTTAGTAATCTCAAACTTTTTTCAACTTTCACGCAATACATGAGCGTGAGCCATGGATATAGCACTATGGGTGGAATAGAATATAATGAGGGGGTTATGTGGAGAAGACAAAAAGGAGAAAGTCTCACATCGACGCGGCTAATCAATGGGCTAGGGAGATGCCCATAAATTGATGTCAATGCAAGGTGTAGGGACTGCCATGCAACGGATGCACTAGAGCTATAAATATATGAAAACTCAATAAAAGAAACTAAGTTGGTGTGCATCCAACTTGCTTGCTCACGAAGACCTAGGGCACTTGAGGAGGCCCATTGTTGGAATATACAAGCCAAGTTCTATAATGAAAAATTCCCACTAGTGTATGAAAGTGACAAAACAAGAGACTCTCTATAATGAAGATCATGGTGCTACTTTGAAGCACAAGTGTGGAAAAAAATAGTAGCATTGTCCCTTTTGTATTTTTTATTTGGCCTTTCTTTTTTTGTTTGTCCTTTCCTTTTTTTGGGACAATGCTCTATTAATGATGATCATCACACTTCTATTTATTTAGAACTCAAAGATTACAACTCAATACTAGAACAAGATATGACTCTATATGAATGCCTCCGGCGGTGTACCGGGATGTGCAATGATGCATGAGTGACATGTATGAAATAATTATGAACGGTGGCTTTGACACAAATACAATGTCAACTACATGATCATGCAAAGCAATATGACAATGATGAAACTTGTCATAATAAAAGAACGGTGGAAAGTTGCATGGCAATATATCTCGGAATGGCTATGGAAATGCCATAATAGGTAGGTATGGTGGCTGTTTTGAGGAAGATATAAGGAGGTTTATGTGTGAAAGAGTGTATCATATCACGGGGTTTGGATGCACCGGCGAAGTTTTCACCAACTCTCAATGTGAGAAAGGGCAATGCATGGAACCGAAGAGGCTAGCAATGCTGGAAGGGTAAGAGTGCATATAATCCATGGACTCAACATTAGTCATAAAGAACTCACATACTTATTGCAAAAATCAACAAGTCATCAAAAACCAAGCACTACACGCATGCTCCTAGGGGGATAGATTGGTTGGAAAAGACCATCGCTCGTCCCCTCCCGCCACTCATAAGGTGGACAATCAAAGAACACCTCATGTTTCGAATTTGTTACATAACGTTTACCATACGTGCATGCTACGGGACTTGCAAACTTCAACACAAGTATTTTTCAAATACACAACTACTCAACTAGCACAACTTTAATACCACTATCTCCATATCTCAAAACAATTATCAAGTATCAAACTTCTCTTAGTATTCAATGCACTCTATATGAAAGTTTTTATTATATCCCTCTTGGATGCCCATCATATTAGGTCTAGTTTCATAACCAAAGCAAACTACCATGCTATTCTAAAGACTCTCAAAATGATATAAGTGAAGCACTAGAGTTCATCTATTTCTATAAAATAAAACCACCACCGTGCTCTAAAAGGATATAAGTGAAGCACTAGAGCAAATGACAAACTACTCCGAAAGATATAAGTGAAGGTCAATGAGTAGTCGAATGATTATGCAACTATATGAAGACTCTCTAACATTAAATAATTTCATATCTTGGTATTTTATTCAAAAATCAAGCAAAACTAAATAAAATAAAATGACGCTCCAAGCAAAACACATATCATGTTGTTAATAAAAATATAGCTCCAAGTAAAGTTACCGATGTTAATAAAGAGGGGATGCCTTCCGGGGCATCCCCAAGCTTAGGCTTTTGGTTGCCCTTGAACATTACCTTGGGGTGCCTTGAGAATCCCCAAGCTTAGGCTCTTGCCACTCCTTATTCCATAGTGCATCGAATCTTTACCAAAAACTTGAAAACTTCACAACACAAAACTTAACAAAAAACTCATAAGCTCCGTTAGCGAAAGAAAACAAAACACCACTTCAAGGTACTGTAATGAACTCATTATTTATTCATATTGGTGTAATATCTACTGTATTCCAACTTATCTATGGTTCATACCCTCCGATACTACTCATAGATTCATCAAAATAAGCAAACAACACATAGAAAACAGAATCTGTCAAAAACAGAACAGTCTGTGGTAATCTCTAACTAACGCAAACTTCTGGAACCCCAAAAATTCTAAAATAAATTTCTGTACGTGATGAATTTATCTATTAATCATCTGCAAAAATAATTAACTAAATAGCACTCTCCATTAAAAAATGGAAGCAAATCTCGTGAGCGCTAAAGTTTCTGTTTTTTACAGCAAGATCAACAAGACTTTCCCCAAGTCTTCCCAACGGTTCTACTTGACACAAACAGTAATTAAAACATAAAAACTCACAATGATTACAGAGGATAGATTATTAATTTATTATTAAACAGGAACAAAAAGCAAGGAACAAGAATAAAATTGGGTTGCCTCCCAAGAAGCGCCATCGTTTAATGCCCCTAACTAGGCATGATGATTTCAATGATGCTCACATAAAAGATAAGAATTGAAACATAAAGAGAGCATCATGAAGAATATGAATAACACATTTAAGTCTAACCCTCTTCCTATGCATAGGTATTTTGTGAGAAAACAACTTATGGGAACAAGAATCAACTTGCATAAGAAGGTAAAGCAAGCATAACTTTAAAACTTTAAGCACATAGAGAGGAAACTTGATATTATTGCAACTCCTACAAGCATATATTCCTCCCTCATAATAATTTTCAGTAGCATCATGAATGAATTCAACAATATAACCAGCACCTAAAGCATTCTTTTCATGATCTACAAGCATAGAAATTTTATTATCCTCCACATAAGCAAAATTCTTCTCATTCAGAATAGTGGGAGTATCATAAGAGACTCAAATACTATAAATTGTTTTCACATTAAAAGAGTAATGTTCAGAAAAAGGGTAATCGTAATCATGACAATTTTTATAAATATAATCATCACTACCTTTTATAGCATATGTATCATCACAATAATTATCATAAGTAGCAACTTTGTTATGATCATAATCAATTGAAACCTCTTCCAAGATAGTGGAATCATTACTAAATAAAGTCATGACCTCTCCAAATCCACTTTCATAATTATCATAATAAGTAGGAGGCATGCTATCATCATTATAAATTTGCATATCAAAACTTGGGAGACTACAAATATCATCTTCATTAAACATAGCTTCCCCAAGCTTGGGACTAACATTAATTGCAGCAAATATATTCTCAAAAACATCATCTTCATCAAACATAGCATCCCCAAGCTTGGGCCTTTTCATATCATAAGCATAATCACTCTCATCATCAATAGTATGGATAGCACCAATAGTATAGCAATTATCATATTCTTCCAAGCAAGTGCCAAAAAGATTTTCAAGATCATAAGAAGTATCATTATCTTCACAATCATAATCACAACAAGCAATAGGAATAAAGAGATCATCATCAAGTGCATCATCTTCCACAATTTTATTTTCATGTGGCACAACAGTAATAGGAGCAGCATTATTTGGGAGAGATATCTTTTTACCTCTCTTCCTTTTTATTTTTTCTTCTTCACCACATCATGTGTGGGTTCAATCCTCTTTTTGGAGCTCCTTATTAATGAGATTGGTTGAATAGAAGGCTCCTCCTCGTTACCTGATTCATCATAAGAAACAATAGGAGGATATTGGGAAGTCTCTTCCCTTTCATTAGTATTCTCTTCATCTTGTATTTGTTTTATTTTCTTTATGTAATTGGCAATATAAGGGTTTTCAATGCAATTCATCGCACAATACATATAAATTTCCTCTAGATCAAAATCAAGAAATTTATCGAGATTAAATTTTGGAATACGCTCAGTTATATGTTTCATTTCTTCATAACCCAAAAGAAGACTAAGCTATTTATGATGCTCAAGGGTAATCAAGTTATCACAATTTTTGGACACGACTTGATCATGAAACAAATAGCATTGGAGCTTTAAATGACCATGTTCATTGCAAAGTTCACAAGGCTGGCAATAAATATTGAATCTTTCAGCACAAACACCTAGCCTTTCTTGCAACAATTTAGTTTCTAAATGCTTATGCCTCTTGCAATATCTATCTTCCCTATTTGGTGTGTACTTGCAAACCCAATGAACTCCACAAAAATTGACATGTTTATAGGAGACATTTTCATCATAACTAGTGCAATCATCATTAGTACTATGGATATTCAAGGAGTTCATACTAACAACATTGCAATCATTCTCATCATTCAAAGATTTAGTGCCAAACATTTTAATGCATTCTTCTTCTAACACTTCGGCACAATTTTCCTTTCCATCATACTCACGAAAGATATTAAAAAGATGAAGCATCTGAGGCAAACTTAATTCCATTTTTTTGTAATTTTCTTTTATAAACTAAACTAGTGATAAAACAAGAAACTAAAAGACTCAATTGCAAGATCCAAAGATATACCTTAAAGCACTAACTCCCCGGCGACGGCGCCAGAAAAGAGCTTGATGTCTACTACACAACCTTCTTCTTGTAGACGTTGTTGGGCTTCCAAGTGCAGAGGTTTGTAGGATAGTAGCAAATTTTCCTCAAGTGGATGACCTAAGGTTTATCAATCAGTGGGAGGCGTAGGATGAAGATGGTCTCTCTCAAGCAACCCTGCAACCAAATAACAAAGACATACATCAAGTGTTCTCAAATCCTTAAAGACTCAATTCGATAAGATAACTTCAAAGGGAAAACTCAATCCATTACAAGAGAGTAGAGGGGGAGAGACATCATAAGATCCAACTATAATAGCAAAGCTCGCAATAAATCAAGATCGTATCACCTCAAGAACACGAGAGAGAGAGAGATCAAACACATAGCTACTGGTACATACCCTCAGCCCGAGGGAAAACTACTCCCTCCTCGTCATGGAGAGCACCGGGATGATGAAGATGGCCACCGGAGAGGGATCCCCCCCTCCGGCAGGGTGCCGGAACGGGTCTAGATTGGTTTTCGATGGCTACGGAGGCTTCTGGCGGCGAAACTACTGATCTATTCTGCTCCCCGAAGTTTATAGGGTATATGGGTATATATGGGAGGAAGAAGTATGTCGGTGGACCTTTGGGCTGTGCACGAGGCAGGGGGGCGCCCCCAGGGGGTGGGCGCACCCCCACCCTCGTGGGCAGCTCGGGACTCTCCTAGTCCAACTCCTATACTCCGTGGGCTTCTTCTGGTCCAAAAATAAGTTCCGTGAAGTTTCCGGTCAATTGGACTCCATTTGATTTTCCTTTTCTGCGATACTCTAAAACAAGGGAAAAACAGAAATTGGCACTGGGCTCTGGGTTAATAGGTTAGTCCCAAAAATAATATAAAAGTGTATAATAAAGCCCATAAACATCCAAAACAGATAATATAATAGCATGGAACAATGAAAAATTATAGATACGTTGGAGACGTATCATGTCCTTATGGGTACGGTGATCGAAAAGGTTCATTCCGCCAAATGCGGACTGACCGAGGCCTGCACTAGTCTTTTAACAGGCTTTGACGTAACAATTGTAGAAAAAATATCACAATGTGGACAGTAGCCCCTGATGCTCTGTTCGGTGTCCGGAAAGGACAAGACGAACAGGGGATCAAAATAATGTTCGCAGGAATCTAATGTAATATGTCTATGTGAATAAGCAGGCATCGCTGCTGGCTACTGCCGTTCACACTGCGGAGGTCTCCGGACTGAAGCAGAACCTGGAGCGGGCCGAGAAAGAGCTCGGCCTTGTGAAGAAGCAGCTGGAGGACAGCAAAGGTATGTAGTAACCTGCATGTATGTTTAGGAAGGATGAATGGTTCATGCTGAGTAAAATGCCATGAACTTTATTAGGGGCCACGACCGAGGTGGTGGCCCTCAAGAAGGCATTAGAGAAGGCAGAGGACAAAGCGGCCAAGGAATGCACCACGCGTGAGAAACACGAGGCCCGGGTCGGCAAGGTTCAGCAAGAGCTCCAAGACACCGTCAAGAAGTGCGAGTCCTTGGAGCATGATTCTAAGACGCAAGCGTCCGAACTTGCGAAGGCCCTCCAGAGTGCACAGGAGGCTCGAGCCGAAGCCCGGAGAGCCCTTCAGGAAATCCAGGCAGCCCGGAAGATCGCGGCGGGTAAGGCTTTCATTATGCAAAGCAAGTCTGTGAAGGAAGCGTTCCTTTTACTTACCCGGATTTGGAGCTCTCCAGGGGCGTTTACGGATTTGCCACGCAGCGTATCAGAAGCTGCCGAGTTCTATCGAGCCAAGGAGGGGAGTTCTACAGAGAAGCTATTCTAGTCTCAATATCTTGTGCCCGAACATCCGGTGTCCTTCAGTGACCAGCTGAAACAGCTGGTCGAGCTGCATAAGGCGGCCGAGTTAGCCATGAAGGAGCTGATAGTCCGACTATGGCCTGCCGCGCCGATACCTAGCAGCTACTTCGGACTTGTGAAGCGGCTTGTTGATGCTTGCCCCCTGCTTGAGGTTATAAAGCGGTCGATCTGTATCGAAGGTGCACGGATGGCCTTTGCGCCCGTCAAAACGCACTGGGCGAAGATGGATGCCAAGAAGCTAATGACCGAGGGGCGACCTGAGGGCAAGGAGCACCGCCGACCCGAGTTGTATTTTGATGGTGTCCTGGAGGGATCCCGCATTGTTGTAGATCACTGTAAGAAAGACACTATCTTTGAATGAATGTATGCGATCTCCCTCTGCCTTGTATGATAAAACAAAGTGTTTATGCAATATGGTGCTTGCTATGTTTTTAAATTTTTACTTCCTGTGCGGCCGTGTTGTATAAAATCTGAGGTTAACCAATCGTCGGCTTCTGCCCCCACGTAGGTAGTACGGGGGTGTTCGGGATGGAATCTAAACAATCTTGATCCAATTAAATGGTCCTTGAAGGAGTTGTTTAGCGCAACGAACCAGGCAACCAGACTATGCGGCTGTAACACCCTCACTTAGCCATAGGAGTGCGACAATAAAAAATGGGCACGGCCCCTAGTATTCGAACTAGAGGGCTATAAGCGTCTGATCGGGAAGTACCAATCATTCGCATAATGCGGAAGAAATCTCCAACGATTTGCAACCTCCGAACAGCTGGCCGGCTCTCGCCGCATCATGACAGTCAGTTTTCGGCTTTCTCTACTGAGGTGCTCCTTTGGATAAACCAAGGCACAATCGTAGTAGTTCTCCCTTTACTACCTTAGCCGATGTAGCGGAACGTAAGGTAGCAAGCACAGGAGCCGGGCAACCCAACTATTGACCAAAGACATGATTCGGAGCCAATGCATATAATGCTAAATTCGGGGTGCCGAACTATACTTATAAAAGTGTTCAGACTTTTCTTGCCGTAATTTTGGGTGCTATGAAGCCCCTGGCAAGCATCGAGCGTTCCAAAGTGTACGGGTGCTACCTGATAGGATTATCCACAGGGGAGCTGAAAAAAAGAAAGAAAATAGAAAAGGTACAAAGGTAAAAGCTGGAGTCCTGCAGCTCCAGCCGCAAACTGTTCTCATTGTAATTTAATTTAGTATGTCAAAGCGCATTGATACAGGAGGTGCGATAAGCAACATGCTATTTGACATGCTAAAACCATGGGAGAGCTGCATGTGGGTCCTGAAAACTAGGAAAGTTATCATTAACGGAATCAGCTAAAAACCACCCATATGTTCACGTTTCTCGCCGTCTTGGTGTGTTTATCCTTCAAGAGGACCGATGACCAGGCCATCAGATGGTGCCTATGGGATTGAGACCTGAAAAGGAAACAAGTAAAAGTGAAAGTATATGTGTATCCGACGTCGATTGAGCCATACTACGGACCACAAGCTCGCTATGCCACCGTCGATGCCCATGGGATTTTGAGTGCGTAGTTATGTACGTGCGACACGAATGCCACCACTTGATCGAAACTACGATGGAGGCCTGATTGCTAGTCGAGCTCCGGACGAGCTGAGCTCTCCTGCTGCAGAGTAGTTCGGACCCTCTTAACGGTGTCCGTGGGCTCGGCAGCTGAATTAAGGTTCTGCTTGAGAAGGCCACTCTGTACTTCTGCTGCTAGGGTAGCTGTGTGCTCTTCTGTACGGAGGGAGCGCTCCGTATTTCCATTAACCGTTATGATGCCGCGCGGACCGGGCATCTTGAGCTTGAGATAAGCATAGTGTGGTACTGCGTTGAATCGAGCAAACGCGGTTCGTCCAAGCAGTGCATGTTAGCCGCTGCGGAATGGGACGATATCGAAGATTAACTCCTCGCTTCGGAAGTTGTCCAGAGATCCGAAGACAAGCTCTAATGTGATTGAGCCCATACAGCAGGCCTCTACACCTGGTATGACTCCTTTGAAGGTAGTCCTAGTGGGCTTGATCGGAGATGGGTTAATGCCCATTTTTCTCGATGTATCCTGATAGAGCAGATTAAGGCTGCTACCTTCGTCCATAAGGACGCGAGTCAGGTGGAACCCATCAATTATCGGGTCTAAGACCAGTGCGGTTGAGCCATCGTGACGGATACTGGTCGGATGATCCCGGCGATCAAAGGTGATCGGGCATGACGACCATGGGTTAAATTTTGGGGCAACTGGTTCTATCGCATAGACGTCCCTGAGCGCACGCTTGCGCTCCCTCTTGGGGATGTGGGTAGCGTATATCATGTTCACCATTTTAACCTGAGGGGGAAACTTCTTCTGTCCTCCTGTGTTCGGTTGCTGGGGATCTTCGTCATCGTCATCGCTTTGTGATCCCTTTTCTCTATTCTCGGTGTTCAATTTGCCAGTCTGTTTAAAAACCCAGCAATCTCTATTTGTATGATTGGGTGGCTTGTCTGGGGTGCCATGAATCTGGCATGAACGATCAAGTATGCGGTCCAAGCTGGATGGGCCTGAATTGTTCTTTTGGAACGGCTTCTTCCGCTGACCGGACTTAGAGCCCCTGAATCCGGCATTGACTGTCGTGTCCTCGGTGTTACCACTGTTGTTTCGGCGCTTGTATCTGTTGAGTCGAGACTTGTCTTTCCTAGTTTTAGCTTCACTAGCAAAAATGCTCGTGCATTGCACCGGGAGAAAAAAATTCATCACACCCTATAAGCATAGCCTATTACACGACTAATTGTTTGATTTATGACCCACATCAACTATTCTCAACATCAAGAATTATGCTTTGGGTCAGACCATCTTTGCAAAATGGCTAAGAAATATGTGCATTGTTTTTTTTAGAAAAGGAGGATGAACCCCGGCCTCTGCATCTGGGAGATGCATACGGCCACTTTATTGATTATTCTCGAGGATCTTACAATGTATTACAACAATGTGCCTGAATCCACCATCTTGGCAACACATGCCGCTACTCCTATCCAAAATGATGAAGGGGTGCTAGCTGGGCCACTACCCAAACCACTCACCTAGGCCTAACATCAAAAGCCGGCAGCCGAAACATATTCGGAAGCCCCAGCCGAGCCACATACCGGGTCTGGGACACAATCCGGTCAGACACACTCGTGTGTCGTCGCCGCCATCTTCCACAAGTCCGTCTTCAGGTCATATTGAGGCTTCTACCTTGTCTGGCCACTCAGCCATCGACGTCACCATGACGCCAGACAGCAACCTCCTCCTGCGCGAGTCCATCTCCGTGCATTAGACGACGAGTCTCAACAGCACCACGCCGCCGAGATCCGCCCCTTCAATGGGAAAGATGAAGCACCGCTCCACCAGAGTCACTGTCCTCTAGTCCCTCGAGCCCGTGTGCACCTCCAAGAATGACACCCCCATGGTGGAAAACGACACCAGAGAGCCGCCGTCATCCGATCTACTGATCTAGGGTTTTCCCAGGAGATAGCAGAGAGTGGCCTTGAACATCTCCACGACGATGCCTTCAGGAAGGGAACGGCGCAGACATCATCGCCATCGTCGGCCTTGGCAATAGTCAATAGTAGGTTTTCACCCAGATCTGATCGAAGACCTCCATCTCTCATGCACGGGTCGCCGCCGTCCTTGCCGAGATCTGGATGATCCCGCTTGGCAGATCTCAGCACGGGGAAGCCCCCCCACCGAGACACGCCGGCCGAGCAGGGGAGGCCGAGGCCGCGCCCACAGGTCAGATCCGCGATGGATCCAAGCCGACGCCGCCGCCCCGGAGTCAGCCCCGCGCACAGCCGCCACCGCCTGCCGAGGCCTACCGCCGCAGGACACCGCCGCCTACCGCCTAGATCCGCCGCCCGCGGAAGAAGGGGAGGCGGGAGAGGGAGTCCCCCCGCCGCCGCCGTCTGCCACGCGGGTTTCACTCGGCGGCGTCACCCGGCGGCGGCACGAGGAGGGGAGAAGGAGAGGGTGGCGGTGGTGCCTAGGGTTGGAGGCCCCCGAGTCACCCAGGGCAGGGGCGACGCCAGGGAGGGAAGAAACCTGGATATGTGCATTGTTTGGTTTGCGGCTTTGCTATTTTATTCCAACCGCCGCGGTTGCAGGTGCTCTCCACACACGATGGTGTACTTATTGTCCGGTATTAATGTGAGGCATATGTAGTCTGAGAAACATAAAGACCAGGAATATATTGGGTTAACTATTGTGACCAGCTTGCTTAGAAATAAAAAAACTATTGTGGCCAACTTATTAACCAATAACCGAAAATATGGATAGTTAATTTCCTAAAGTTGGGACATTTTTCTCATGGATCTGTAACAATTTTCTCAAAATCTAGAACAATTTTATCCTAAACCTAAAACTTTCTCCATTTCATATGGTGTTGCCAAAAGAAACATAGTTTAAGCAACGCCATATACTTCTAAAAGGCTAATCATTTATACACAAACTTCTTATGTCTTTCCGATGTCTCAATGCTTGTATGACATCTTGGTGCCAAGAAAAAGAGATGGCCACCCTTTCTTCTGTTGCTTGATGTTCGTTTAGTTGTAAATTCTAGCTTCTGACTAAAGGCGCCGAGAACTGCTTGAACTGATTGCTGGCCAAAATGTGATAGTGGCTCAATGACAAAAGGGTAGTGCTACACGGTGCACATTCTTGTGGATCCCTGTATATCTCCCATGAATATTTCTTTGCTTGACTGATTGTTGATATCCATGGCTATGCCAGAAAAGGAAAATTTAAAATTAAGAACTTTGAAAATCATATACTGTACCGTGATATATATGTGCCAAAGAAGCGCAAATCATTTGCTGATCAGACATGACAACTTTGTACTCCGTAAGTTTTGACAGAGAAGGGCAGTTTATTACTGTTTTATCTGTGACCATGAATATTGTGAGCGACATGCGACGCTAAAATAAGCAGATAATATATATTTTTTCCGTTCTAGTGAGCATAGAGCAGTAGTGAATCTTACTAAAATAGCATGAGCAATTTATGTTATGGCAGAAAGTAGCTAAAAGAAATACTACTGATGGAAGAATAAAAAATCCAGGAAATGGAGAGATTATACATGCGAGTGCAGGAAAAGTGGCAAATTCAAAGAATGTACTTTCATTTAGCCAATAGATAAAATGTTTCTGTTCTCGTGAGCAAACGGCTAGAATGAACCTCATTAAAATACCATGAGTGATTTACCCACCGGCAAATAGTAGCTACTGATGGAAGAACAAAAAATAAGGAAATGGAGAGATTATACTTGTGAGTGCACGATAGATTATTCCAAAGGAAGTACTTTTTTTAGCCAATCGCTCAAAGCAAAAGATTAGTGCAATGGATAAAAAGTACAGACCTTGACAGAATATCTTGTTCTTGTAAATCATGTGCTCTACAAATTTCTGAAATCTGCCACTGTAATTGTACAAAAGTCTTGCCACTGAAACCTGCCGGGCTGTCCACATAAGTTCTTCAATTCGGTCATAATCCAAATCATAAAAGTAAGAAACTCTGCTAGTTGCATATCTTTTAAAGAAATGAATTAATTAATAATTACACCTCTCTGTAGTCCGTAATTTCATCCAATTCGGCTTCTGCACCACTGTCTACTCATTCATAATATACAGAAAAATTTAGATGGCAGAACATTGTAGATCAGAAGAAAAACTTTCAGGGTAAAATCCATGTCAACAAAAAGAACAGACATAGAGCCATCATGAGATTTGGAGCCACAAAAGTAGTAAGGAAAAGGAAGAAATATGACGAAGAGAAGGACTTTTTTGCTCGGTAGTACTCACTGATCCCTGCTAAAGAGAAAGACATGAGACTGGATGGAGAAGCTGCTCTATGTTGTGAACACACCCATTAGTTCATGCACATAAAGGGCACTATCCTGGAGCAAAATCAATTGAAAAAATTGACGTCAAAAAGAGAGTAGTATACTTTCTAAACTCAAATTATAGCTACGGCAAAACAATGCTCAACTTTCTCTAGCAAGGGCAAAATTCAGAGATGTACCTATTGAGGAGGTTTTCATGTTGGGCAGACGCGAGGCACTGGATGTCAAGGGGTACAGGGGTGTACAGCACCGGCGGCGGTGGGGGTTTGGCCACTGCTGATGAAAGTATGTCGTCTCTGCTCTCAAGCACCACCAGATCGTGGTAAAACTTCAGTAGTAGAGGACACCCGACCGACAACATCTAAATAAACACAAATCGTTAATTCACTCTAGTTTATTTTCCATAGGAAAACATATGCAATAGCATTGTAAAATAAAAGGAATTATCAAAATTAATTAGTAGCTTAATATGAGAAATCAAATGGGAAGACAAACGGCATTACTCAATAATCAAGTGGCCAGGATACACACACAAACCACAAAATATATTTCAGTTAGAGAATATTCTGCACACGGTTCATGATTTGCTCTCCGAGCAATTGAATCTTCACTATCAGTTCCTTTGTCTACATGAATAACAACAATCACACACTTGAGCATGCAACTGGAACTCTACTTTTTTGCCAACAATCTGGAATTGTGCTTGGAACCGTAGGGAGCGAGCGGACACTTTCCCTTCTATACTATGTTGACCTAACACTTGCACTTCTTTTTTACCACTAAAGAAAAAAAACTCAAACGATTGCACACACAAAAAAATTGGTTAAATGTTTTTGTGCAGGGGAGCTGTGGGAGACCAGACCTTAGTAAGAGCTTATGACCAGAAAATAAGAGTGCTCGGTAGCCACGTGATCGCCCGGTCAAGCATGTTATAGATGGACCCAAACCTGTCAAAATCTGAAATTTGCAACAACAAATAATCAGTTGGAAAACAAATTCATGAAGCATGAACAAACAAAGGTAAAATTTATTGCTATCCGAAGGCCTCCAGATCTAATTTTGAATGGAAGGCTGCAAAAACATGTCACAGAACAAAATTAGAAAGTGCAAAATATAGTGCAAAGTACTTGGTTCAAGAAAAATTGTTGCACGGGCAGCCAACAACTGAAGAAGAGAAATCGATCAAGAAAAAGCTAAAAGGTCTTACATTAGTGAACGAAGGGAGTATTATTTAGTGTCAGGTTCCATACTGAATTACGACATAATTATTTCCTGGTCACATTTTCGCAGAAGCTCGATGCCAGAAATTGACCAAAGCCATGGTTATACAAACATGTATTGTTGACTTTGTTGTACACAATAAAATGATCTATACATGTTAATGCTACCAAGGAAAAATGTATGGCATGATATCTTGCAGAATTGATTCACTTTGCACAACTTCACTTGAATCATCTATAAAATTGTACTTGTTCATTATCGGTTGGGCATTGACAGAAGTTCTATGTAACTGAAGGCGTCAAGGTGGTAAAACAAAATTAGTTATGTGGTTAATTCCAGTATAAAACCATGCCGAATAAGTGACTCTGGCTATGGTACCTGCACAAGTGGATATGATGAACAATCTTGTTAACAAACCACAAAAGTTAACACTTGATAGTTTCAACCTGTACAAAAGATGATAACGCAAAAATTCACCTGAAGCAAGACTTTTTCTCATGTAGTTTTTCTAGGCAAGAGTTACCACAGTTCATGGAAAATACTGCAGTTTAATCGATGGCCATTTGCAAACATGATTTCTTCACCTCTTACTCATGATGTGCAGAAACTTCGTTGATCTGGTTATAACACATGCAAACCAAACATATGTGTTGCTTAAATACTTGCTGATCTTCAGTTCAGTTGTGGCTGCTGAATACTTGCAGTCAAGAAATACCAAACCACATGCTGGAGAGCAAGTCCTTCGTTGAAAAGAATCACCAAGGGAGCTATCTTGAGCTAAAAGAATTAATAAAGCATGCTATATAACATAAATTTTCCCAAAATTCATAGAAAATACTATCAAAATCGCACATCCTATTTAAGAAGTATTTCGTAAGATTTGGTCCTTTTTCAAATCCATACAGAGAAAACATTTTGCTACCCACAAAATGCATATGAAGAAATGATCGAGAGAGCATCCAGTAAAACGATGACTCACACCTCTTGACGGAATTAACAGTCCAGATTGGACCAAAGAAGAGAAGGGATGGATTTTGGGGAGCAAGACCTGCGGATCTAGCTGATGTCTCAGCGCATTCTTCAAAAGTTGAAGGAGCAGTGCCATCTCTGCATAGACCCGCAGCCTCGCACCCGAGTCCCTCCCTAGATCTCCGCGCCCCGAGCAGGAGCTCTGCGCCCATGCACCGATCCAGCGCCGCCGGAGAACCAACCATGGCCACGCCTCCCTCTTCCTTCCTCCTTCCCTCCCGTGCTCTCTCTCCATGTCCAGGAGACACATGGGGACGGCGAAGGCGGCGAGGCAGAGGAGCGGTCAACGGTGGCGTCGTCTGGATCGAGCGCCTTTGTGCTCGATGGCGAGGAAGGCAAGGCGCAGGTCCTCCGGCGTGCGATGGCGCATGGGACGGCGCAGGTGGCTGGGCACATGGATCCCGGCAGGGAGGGTCCAGATCCAGTCGAGGACGGGGCGACCGGCGGTGGCGGTGACGCGCGCTCGTGTGTGGGGAACAGGAAGGGGATCGTGGGGACTGCGGCTTGAATATACTAAACTACATGGTCGTTTCTGCAAAAACAAAACGTTATCTGAGGGAGTCACTCAAAAAAGGATTCCGGGTTGAATTTAAAGAAAAAGAGGGACTTTCTGCAAAATTTCCAATGACGTACTACCAGAAGCAATCGCTGGTTTATTAGTAGGTAAAGAGGTAAAGATAAAGATGGGTGCCGGCGTCGCTTGCATTGTTTTTGCTACAGGCCAACCAACTGTCCTCGCCCGCACAAAAGCGGTTCATGAGCGCCGTGAGGGCTGCCATGGATTTTGGCTTTTGTTGGTCGAGGTGGCGAGCGAGCCATTCGTCGCGGATGCTGTGTTTGAAGGCTGCTAGGGCTTCGGCATCCAGACAATCGATGATTTGGTTCTTTTTAGTTAAGAACCTAGTCCAGAATTTCCTGGCGGACTCTCCGGACTGTTGAACTATATGCCTTAAGTCATCAGCGTCCGTAGGTCGAACATATGTACCTTGGAAGTTATCAAGGAAGGCCTCTTCCAAGTCCTCCCAGCTGCCAATAGAATTTGCAAGAAGACTGTTGAGCCAGTGCCGAGCTGGCCCCATGAGTTTTAAAGGGAGGTATTTGATGGCGTGGAGGTCATCGCCGCGGGCCATATGAATGTGGAGAATGAAGTCTTCGATCCACACCGCGGGGTCCGTGGTTCCATCATATGATTCTATATTCATGGGTTTGAACCCTTCTGGGAATTCATTATCCAGGACCTCATCCGTGAAGCAATGAGGGTGTGCAGTGCCTCTATATCGGGCCGTATCGCGATGTAGCTCTGATGGAGTCCGTCTGCGGTTTTCGGCCTGCGCATGACTAAGTTTGTCACGTCCGAATAGGTGGCCATCATCGCAGATCGAGGTATGCCCTCGCGATCCGTGGATTGATCTAGTATGTCCTGCTTTATTGTTCAGGTTTTGCCAGAGGTCATATGTATGACCATGGGATAATTTACCTCTGCCTATGCGCTGAGGCGGGGCTGGTTGGTGTTCGGTGTGAGTTGTCATTTTGTCTCAACCACGTGGTGGTCGGTCAGCCACATTTTACAATGAAGGTATGTAGTTCGGCACCTCCTCGTCAAACTGAGGTAGCAATTTGCGCTTTGGGTAGTTTTTGGTTGGGCGCTTGAGGCCGTACTCTTCGGCTGCTAGGACATCCGTCCATTTATCATTGAGCAGATCTTGGTCAGCTTGAAGCTGCTGATGCTTCTTTTTCAGCCTCCTTGCCGTGGCAATTAGCTGGCGCTTGAAGCGCTCCTGCTCTAGAGGTTCCTCAGGCATGATGAAATCGTCGGTGCCAAGGCTCACCTCATCCTCAGAGAGCGGAAGATAACTTCCGTCCTCTGAGTCTTTGTGCGTGGCCTGCTTGCCAGGGCTAGCCTGCCCATCTTCCCGTTCATCTTGTTCATTAGCTGTTTCAACGGGGTCTTCGTTGTCTTCGACACCTTCTGGAGTATTATCTTCTCCTGTGCCGGTGTTGCTGTCTTTACTGCGGCATGACTTAGAGCGGCGCCGCTGACACCGGCGCTTGGATTGTATTTCGGAAGGTTTATCCTCGGCTGGATCTTCCTTGTCATTGCTGCTGTTCTCCCTTGGTGCATCCACCATGTATACATCATATGAGGAAGTGGTCGTCCAGCGTCTGGTGAACGGCGGGTTCTGGGCCTCTTCTTCTCCAACATCGTCGTCCATACTGTCGATGTCTTCAGAGTTGTAATAAAGCGTGTCGGTCAAATCTTCGACCATGGCGATGAAGTGGGTGGCGGGTGGGAACAAAAATTCTCCACCGCCAGCCCCTAGTTCGAACCAGATATAGTTTGGCTGTGAGTCCTCTGCCAAGGAAAGATTCTTTAACGAGTTTAGCACATCACCCAAAGGCGAGTGCTGGAAGATGTCTGCGGCGCTGAACTTGAAGATCGATAAACGATCAAGTTTGGCATCCGCGGGCTCACGTGGTTCGGAACTTATGTTCGGAGATGAGTCCGGAGTTTCGGTGACAAAGACGTCGTGAGAGGTTAAGTCTATGTGCGGCTCCAACGTCGTGGGATCTGTGGCCTCCGTGGTGGGGTTTATCCTCCCGTCCTTGGATGGTGCAGTCTGTTCCGGCTCTAAGGCCAGAGCGGTTATAGGAGCGATCTCCTAGATGCGGTCTGATGACAGATTTAGGTCATGATCATCGGGGTGACCGGGAGCAGCAACCGCGGTCTCAAATCCGGCGGAGATCAAGTCTCCACAGATGTTCACAACGTAGTTCAAGCTCCCAAATCTGACCTGATGTCCAGGGTTGTAGCTTTCGATCTGCTCCAGATGGCCAAACCAGTTGGCCCATAGTGCGAAGCCGCCGAACACAAAGATCTGTCCGGGGAGGAAACTTTCTCCTTGGACAGCGTCACTTTTGATGATTGAAGGGGCCATCAAACCTCTTAGCGACAGCATAGAGGAACTCTCAATGAAAGCACCAATGTCGGTGTCAAAACTGGCGGATCTCGGGTAGGGGGTCCCGAACTGTGCGTCTAAGGTTGATGGTATCAGGAGACAAGGGACATGGTGTTTACCCAGGTTCGGGCCCTCTCTATGGAGGTAATACCCTACGTCCTGCTTGATTGATATTGATGAATATGAGTATTACAAGAGTTGATCTACCTCGAGATCGTAATGGCTAAAACCCTAGAGGTCTAGCTTGTATGGCTATGATAATGAGTCTCCCCTATCCGGACTAAGTCCTCCGGTTTATATAGACACCGGGAGGATCTAGGGTTACACAAGGTCGGTTAC
Organism: Triticum aestivum; assembly: GCF_018294505.1. Taxonomy (NCBI): domain Eukaryota; kingdom Viridiplantae; phylum Streptophyta; class Magnoliopsida; order Poales; family Poaceae; genus Triticum; species Triticum aestivum. The sequence goes on from NC_057809.1 coordinate 593,550,447, forward strand.
AAAGAAAGGAATCTACATATCAATTCGTCAAGCTTGCCTTCCACGCCAAGGAGAGTCCCATCCAGACATGGGTGCAGTCTTCGGTCTTTGTATCTTCACAACCCATCAGTCTGGCCCATGGCTAACAGGCCGGACGCCCGAGGACCCCTTAGTCCAGGACTCCCTTAGTGGGCTCCTACTTCTATGACAAAAAATCATGACAGAAAAATGGGATTTTCGTCCTGGGCGGGCCGGAGATGAAGCAGCATGACATTATTTGGGCCGTTCATGACAGAAAAATGGTGGTAGAAGCGAGGGAGAGGAAAATATCAGGGAGTTCCCGGTTACGGTGGGTGGTTGGGGGCCGAGCGATGCGCGTTTCTCTCGTACATAAGTAGTATGACATTATTTGGGCCGTCCATTTCTACCTTCATCGATTTCATCATCATGAAAAGCTCGGGAATCATTTACGTCATCCCTTGCATACTATAGTTCATCACGAAGTTCTACTAACTTGGTGATGGTGACTAGAGAATTCTGTCAATCACTATTTTATCTGGAAGATTAACTCCCCCTTGATTCAAGCGATTGTAGTACCCGGACAGTCTGAGCACATGCTCACTGCTTGAGCTATTCTCCTCCATCTTTTAGCTATAGAACTTGTTGGAGACTTCATATCTCCCAACTCGGGTATTTGCTTGAAATATTAACTTCAACTCCTGGAACATCTCATATGGTCCATGACGTTCAAAACGTCTTTGAAATCCCGATTCTAAGCTGTTGAGCATGGTGCACTAAACTATCAAGTAGTCATCATATTGAGCTAGCCAAACGTTCATAACATCTGCATCTACTCTTGTAATAGGTCAGTCACCTAGCGGTGCATCAAGGGCATAATTCTTCTGTGCAGCAATGAGGATAAACCTCAGATCACGGACCCAGTCCGCATCATTGCTACTATTATCTTTCAACTGAGTTTTCTCTAGGAACACATATAAAACATAGGGAAGCAATAACGCGAGCTATTGATCTACAACATAGATATGCAAATACTATCAGGACCACTACAACAGGAACCACCCTAGAGCAACGCATCAATGTGTTGCCAAATGTCCACATAAGCGTTGCTGAGGTCTACACCAACGGATTTGTATCCATTGTCGTTGGTGGTGTTGCAAGTGTCTACAACAACACATATACATGTGTTGGTAACTGATGTGTATAAGCGTTGTAAGATAGCAACGTATAAGCTAAATCCCAACAACACTTCATATGCGTTGGTGGTGACCCCGCACAAATGGATTTTGGAATGGAGAAACAAATTTGCAGCTTTTGAAGTACTCCCTCCGTCCCATAATATACGAACATTAGTCTAAAAAACGTTTGTATATTATGGAACGGAGGGAGTAGTTGCTACATATGTTATGAGGCCAATGTAGGTAGTGTACAGGAGATACAATATAGTAAAAAAGATCTCATATATTTAATCAATAATGTTGCTTTACAAAGAGCACCATCCAAGGAATACATGATACTGTATATAGATATGCTTTGTTCCATGTATTGCACATCAGAATGGCATTGTTGATCTTCAGCTTGTACACATGTGCTTAACGAGAACATGTGCTTGGTACATAAAACAGATCAAAGCTTCGTTGCATGAGCATCTAGACTGACATGTTCAATCTTCATTGACTCGAACCAAACTGATCGGTATCTCTTGGCATCCGTAACTCCATATCCTGAAGATAGTTCCTGCCAGTTGTCGCCATAATAAAGTGCATACTCTTCATCTTCTCCTAGCAATGAAGAAAATACAAACAGTTAAAGTATACTACTTTGAATAATAAACAAGTTCTTGACGAGCATGTTGTAAGAAAATGTTAGAACTCTGAACCTGTGTCTGTTTTGTACCTGAAAACAAGAAAATGAAACATCTACTGCATTTATTTACTACAAGCTATTATTCTGTACAAAGAAATTATGACTTAGGTTTCGGAATATGAAGATGATATATCACTTTGGTCTGAATGTCTACATATTTTGAATGTGTCTGCATGAGCTTGTATGTCCGAATGAGCTAGCTAATTGTCTACACAAGTGTGTATGATTACAAACTAGAAATCTGAATGTGGATAATGACATCTGAATGTGTATACTGTATAGCAGTAAGTTTCAAACTGGCGTACTGTACTTAGCACTAGACAAAACTCAAAAGTAGATAAACTGAGATGCGGACTACCGACATGTGCCCGCCGGGCGTAGATAGAAATGAAAACATGTGTATAATGCTAATCCTGCTATTTTGGTAGCGGATGTTGGGGAACTGCCACGGAAGCGTCCGCCTGCATCCTGAATCTAAATGAGCAATCAACATGGCATATAAAGATGAATTCATGTACACACGATGCGCGCGCACACACACACACAAAGAAACAAGGGATTGATGAACACCACACCTACGTGATGTCATTGAGGTGCTCCCATCATTGCTAGCCGTTTATCTTCCCAACACTCATGAAATTCAGGTAGCTTTGTATCTCTAATACTATAGGAAACCTGCAAGACCATAGTTCACTAAGCAACAACTTAAAATTCACATGCTAGTGAGAATAAAAAATGCAGTGTGGCATCCTACGAAGGGTTTTTGTTGTGATGCATCCTTCTGGTCCAAAAATGATTGCAATTCATCATAGCATGCCAATAAATACAAACATTAAAGTATTGAAAAGTATCTGAAGCTAAAGAAAATAGTTCGGATGAATCAAATTTTTACCTACATACCTTCGCATACTGGCAAGTGTGAGATGTCTTGACTATGATTCATATACCTTTGTAGTGTTGTTATGTATTACTCATGGTTAATATTACTGAATAAGGAGAGGTTATGCACTTGTAATATTGATTTCTCCATGAAATCAGAAGCTTTTCTAAGAGTGAATAAATAATGCGCAATCACCTCTGTTTGAACCAAAAACTAGATTCTCTCCACATAAGCCATGAAAGATGCAGGCATTGATATCAAAACAAGACTGGTGAATAGTCATCCAAGGTAAAATTATTATTTTTCTGCAGTTTAATGTGGCACTCTAGAGTATGACAGCCATGTAGAGAAATACATACAGATAGTATAGGTGCATCACACAATTATTATGGTCTGCACAACTAAAGCAGAGGATCACCAGCAAAAACATGTATAGCAAAATTAGAGGATCAGGTTTCCTCCAACGTAAAAGAGGATCGCTAGCCATAACTTAAATACATTAGTACCAATATATTCATTGACCGATTTAAGTGGAAGGGTACATAGATGTGTTCCAATCTCGCTCTAATTGGTCCATCCATGGCACAAGTGTAAATTTAGAGAAGCTAGGCACCAAATGCCAATGGAGTTATAGAAGCCACCATGTTGTTAAATTAGGGGGGAATGGATTATGGGGGATAATGGGAAAACCACGTTCTTGAGGGAGATAAATCCAGGTGAGTGGTGGGGTAGGCCATAGGCGACCATGGCAACCTCCCTAGGAGGAGCGGTCGTGGTTCTTGCTATATCCAGCCGTAATCTACGACGCCAGACGACAAACCTAGGTATGCCACACAGGACAAGAGAGGATAAGAGCACAGGGGAGGAGTGTCTCACTGAACCATTGCCGTGGGAGTCGAGGTAGCCGAGGCAGAGCAGCACCGTTGAGCCAGTGGCGGCAGCCGCTCGTGTAGAGACCCCGGAGTCAGTTGGCCGAAAAACCGGAGGAGCAGGAGCCGTGCCGGTGACCCGTGGTGGCGGGTTGCTGTAGGGGCACGTGTAGGGGCCCGGAGGACCTCGCGGTGATGGAGGATCTGAGGATAACACTCATGGGGAGTTGGGGCCGGCGAGCAACAACGTAGAAGAACGCCGGAGCTAGGCCGAACTGGAGGTCATGGTGGCAGCATCATGGCCATGGAGCTCTGGTCAGAGAGGAATCGTGGGATGGAGAGATGGGATAGGAAAAAGTTTTTTCTTTTAACAACGGAGGGGTGTAGGGGTGTGTACCGAGTGGTTACCATTTCCCCCTTTGGATTAGGAATAGGGAGGTTAGCGCTAATCTAGGACATGGGGGTTGAATCAAACAAGACTTGGGTTAGTATCGTTGGTAGATATCCATTGTTATATGGGGGTGTTTGTTGTAGTGGACTAAGTTTATGATAAATTAAAGTTCAATTAATCATATTACTTAAGAACTCCCACTTAGACATCGCTCTAATCATCTAAGTGATCACGTGATCCATATCAAATAAACCATAACCGATCATCACGTGAAATGGAGTAGTTTTCAATGGTGAACATCATTATGTTGATCATATCTACTATATGATTCACGCACGACCTTTCGGTCTCCAGTGTTCCGAGGCCATATTTGCATATGCTAGGCTCGTCAAGTTTAACCCCGAGTATTTCTGCGTGTGCAAAACTGGCTTGCACCCGTTGTAGATGGACGTAGAGCTTATCACACCCGATCATCACGTGGTGTCTGGGCACGACGAACTTTGGCAATGGTGCATACTTAGGGAGAACACTTTTATCTTGAAATTTTGTGAGAGATCATCTTATAATGGTACCATCATAACTAAGCAAAGTAAGATGTATAAAAGGTAAACATCACATGCAATCAAAATATGTGACATGATATGGCCATCATCATCTTGTGCCTTTGATCTCTATCTCCAAAGCATCGTCATGATCTCCATCATCACCAGCATGACACCATGATCTCCATCATCTTGATCTATATCAATGTGTCGTCACATGGTCATCTCGCCAACTATTTCTCTTGCAACTATTACTATCGCATAGCGATAAAGTAAAGCAATTATTTGGCACTTGCATCTTATGCAATAAAGAGACAACCATAAGGCTTCTGCCAATTGCCGATAACTTCAACAAAACATGATCATCTCATACAACAACTTATATCTCATCACGTCTTGACCATATCACATCACATCATGCCCTGCAAAAACAAGTTAGACGTCCTCTACTTTGTTGTTGCAAATTTTACGTGGCTGCTATGGGCTGAGCAAGAACCGTTCTTACCTACGCATCAAAACCACAACGATAGTTCGTCAGGTTAGTGTTGTTTTGACCTTCTCAAGGACCGGGCATAGCCACACTCGGTTCAACTAAAGTTGGAGAAACTGACACCCGCCAGCCACCTGTGTGCAAAGCACGTCGGTAGAACCAGTCTCGCGTAAGCGTATGCGTAATGTCGGTCCAGGCCGCTTCATCCAACAATACCGCCGAACCAAAGTATGACATCCTGGTAAGCAGTATGACTTGTATCGCCCACAACTCACTTGTGTTCTACTCGTGCATATAACATCTATGCATAAAACCAGGCTCGGATGCCACTGTTGGGGGAACGTAGTAATTTCAAAAAAATTCCTACGCACACGCAAGATCATGGTGATGCATAGCAACAAGAGGGGAGAGTGTTGTGCACATACCCTCGTAGACCGAAAGCGGAAGCGTTGGCACAACGCGGTTGATGTAGTCGGACGTCTTCACGATCCGACCGATCAAGTACCGAACGCACGGCACCTCCCAGTTCAGCACACGTTCAGCCCGATGACATCCATCAAACTCTGATCCAGCCGAGTGTTTAGGGAGAGTTCCGTCAGCACGACGGCATGGTGACGATGATGATGTTCTACCGATGCAGGGCTTCGCCTAAGCACCGCTACATTATTATCGAGGTGGACTATGGTGGAGGGGGGCACCACACACGGCTAAAAGATCAAATCAATTGTTGTGTCTATGTGGTGCCCCTGCCCCCGTATATAAAGGAGCAAGGGAGGGAGAGGTGGCCGGCCAGGGAGGAGGCGCGCCAGGAGGAGTCCTACTCCCACCGGAAGCAGGACTCCCTCCCTTTCCTTGTTGGATTAGTAGAAGGGGGAAAGACAAGGAAGAGAGGAAGGATAGGGGGGCGCCGCCCCCTTCTCCTTGTCCTATTCGGACTAGGGGGGAGGGGCGAGCAGCCCTGCCTTGGCCGCCTCTCCTCTTCTCCACCAAGGCCCACTATGGCCCATTAATCCCCCGGGGGGCTCCGGTAACCCCCCGGCACTCCGGTAAAATCCTAATTTCACCCGGAACATTTCCGATATCCAAATATAGGCTTCCAATATATCAATCTTCATGTCTCGACCATTTTGAGACTCCTCGTCATGTCCGTGATCACATTCGGGACTCCGAACAACCTTCGGTACATCAAAACTCATAAACTCATAATATAACTATCATCGAAACTTTAAGCGTGCGGACCCTACGGGTTCGAGAACTATGTAGACATGACCGAGACACGTCTCTGGTCAATAACCAATAGCAGAACATGGATGCTCATATTGGCTCCCACATATTCTACGAAGATCTTTATCGGTCAGACCGCATAACAACATACATTGTTCCCTTTGTCATTGGTATGTTACTTGCCCGAGATCCGATCGTCGGTATCTCAATACCTAGTTTAAGCTCGTTACCGGCAAGTCTCTTTACTCGTTTCGTAATACATCATCTGCATCTAACTCGGTAGTTGCAATGCTTTCAAGGCTTAAGTGATGTGCATTACCGAGTGGGCCCAGAGATACCTCTCCGACAATCAGAGTGACAAATCCTAATCTCGAAATACGCCAACCCAACAAGTACCTTCGGAGACACCTGTAGAGCACCTTTATAATCACCCAGTTATGTTGTTACGTTTGGTAGCACACAAAGTGTTCCTCCGGTAGATGAGAGTTACATAATCTCATAGTCATAGGAACATGTATAAGTCATGAAGAAAGCAATAACAACAAACTAAACGATCAAGTGCTAAGCTAACGGAATGGGTCAAGTCAATCACAACATTCTCCTAATGATGTGATCCCATTAATCAAATGACAACTCTTTGTCTATGGCTAGGAAACATAACCATCTTTGATCAACGGGCTAGTCAAGAAGAGGCATACTAGCGACACTCTGTTTGTCTATGTACTCACACATGTAGCATGTTTCCTGTTTATACAATTCAAGCATGAATAATAAACATTTATCATGAAATAAGGAAATAAATAATAACTTTGTTATTGCCTCTAGGGCATATTTCCTTCATGGATGCCCACACGAAGAGGAGTATGAGGGTTCACTGGTTCGGCTGCAGTGTAAGGCTGTGGTCGCCGTAGAATAACATGGGGTGTGGGTGAGTAGAGGGATGGACTGGCCAACGGTGGGAGTAGTAGGGGGCGGTGAGGCCTCTACGGCAGCACAGCCGGCCATAGGAGGCAGGAGCAGGCGACATGACCAGTGCTGCTTTGGGCGGCTGGAGCAAGAAGACCAGAGGTGGAAGAAGCACGGCGGCCGTTGGATGGACATCGTACAGTCAGCTAGAATCGTTTATAATGACTAAGTTAACAAAGCCCTTGGTACGCGTCAACTTAGTAGGCCCATAGGTCAGCCTCCAAAACGGTGCGCCCCAGATGTCAGGGGGAGAAATAATTTTTTGGGCAGCTGAAGCTAGAATATCCGAGACTAAAGAAGAAGCACGACATCCATTGGATGGACATCCAATGGCCACTGCTGCTAGAACCGTGTGTTGACTATAAGTTGACAAAGCCTTGCATACGTGTCAACTTACTTTTTTTAGGGGACGCGTCAACTTAGTAGGCCCACAAGTGTGTGGCAGAGAACTTATATCCCATTTGCGATTTGTAAGAATGTACAACCCATTTTTCAATTCTAATGGAATTTACTACAGCCTATTTATAGTTTGTTAAAAGTACAACCCATTTTCTAGTAAGGACAACGATTAATAATTTCAACCAACCATTCAAAACAGAATTAAAAAAATCCCACATTTTGATGGGATACAAAATATTTTTATCCCGAGATTTCTAGTCAGATTAAATGCAATTTAAATATAGATTTGGATTACGTAAAAATCCAATGAAACATTGCGCGCGCAACAATTAAAGAAATTAAAATTTTCAAATTCCAAAAATAATATTTTATAAACAAATTACGTGTTTGGTGCATTTTTTATAGTTACTGTCCAGTTTTTATAATTGCATCCCATTACATATTTATTAAAGGCCATTTTCATGTTAAGCCTAATGCATCCCTCCTAGGAAAGATTTGCTGCCCAGCGGGGCGGAGAATAACAAGTTGATCTTTCCTGGGTATTCCTAAAAAAAGTATAGCTGGGCTAGCCATTTTCAGCTTGAAAAAAATTAATATCTGGGCTGGATATCTGGTCTGGGCTAGATGGGCCATAGCCCGCCCAGTTAATACCCTGCTCTCCCATGAACAACAACGAAAACGTCGCTCAAGAAAAACTCTGCAGTGCTCAGACCTCAAAAACACAAATACTACTCGAGCAGCTTGGTCCCAGCTGTCGGACGTTCCTTGTGCAATTCTCTCCTTTATTGACTACATAGGTTGACAATGGTGTGGGACCGTGATGTCAGGAAACCAGGAGGAATAAAAAAATATAGAGGCACTTGCGTACGTACGGCTATGGCCCTAGTGGGTCCCTACTGTCATCCAATCAAAATAAAGTCATCTCCTGAATCCTCATGTTCATTGACCCATCTGACAATGCTCGGTGCCACGGCGAGCGCAACAACTCAAAGGACGACGAAGATGGCTTCGCGGGCACTACGGATGGTCTGATACAGCGTCTGCTACTCATTCAGGAAGCCAGGATCATCGAACACCTATGAGCACCTTCGAGAGACTGGCATGAAAAGGTAAGGCCATGCTTGGGAGCTCTGGTTTATTTCACACCTATATTAAGATACAAGTGTAATTTACTTGTCATCAGAAACAACGCGTAAAATACAGGCGTAATGAAACCGAGGGCCCGAGGTCTATAAGTAAAACACACGGGTTATGCGTGTAATTTGAGAGACCAGTGTATATTTTACTGGTCAAAATCGACCAACCAAGCGCTTCGCCTGAGACCATCTGCTTTTATTTACAAGCGTCAGTTTTACAAGCGTTTTGGTTGGAAAACGACGATCCAATCACGGCCTAAGATGATGAGTTTGTCGGAAGATCATATGGTTTCACCTTAACCTACCCGAGTTGTCGTATAGGCTATGAATGAAACATAAGACAATGAACTTCTTAAGCATAGAAACAATAGAAGAGGATGATCTTCTTAACATGCAAATCACGAGCATTAGATCAACATGCAAAATAATATGAAGCATTATTCTCAGGAGGCACGGTGAACAGCTTGTGATGCCGCATGCCACAACATTCCAAGCTCAACTTTGCAATCAAACTCACAAGGCCTGGCATTACATAGAAAACATTCAGAACAAACTCTTAAAATACCTTACATAAGTCAACATTCATGTGACTATGCATCTTAGCAGAGTAAATATTTACTTCTGAACTGAAGACAGGAATAGGAAAAAACGATCGACATTGCTCACAGCAAGAGCTCCCACTAAAAAATATCAAAAGCATGTCTTCTGGCTAACATCAATGAGCAAAAATTGACAAGGTTTTCCAATGCCAATATATTAAACTAATGTCTTCTTGCTAACATCAATGATTAAACTTTTACATGCTTTTCCCATTCAAAATATGTAATGCCTATGATTGTGGAACAGGCAGGGTTTGTCATCAGTTTGTCATCTGATAGTCCGGTGGCTCAAGGTGACGACGAATGATTAGAGAACCATTCGATGTATTGTGCATGATGAAGTATTATGGAGGACACAAACCATCAGTTCATTTTGTGCAGTTCCACTAAAATCAAGATGAGCATCACTGTGGATTTCATATTTATATGCTGCCATAAAACAAACACACATCAGCACACACATGAATATTAGCCCCAATGTCAACCCACCAATCGGTGGACTAACAAACTGAAAGTACGGTAAACAGATTACCATACCCAGATGCCCCATCATTGTTGCTTAGAGTGACATTGACAGACTTGGAGTCCTGTCCTGGCTTCTTGGTACTTGTTCGGGCACTTGTTTGCCCAGTGTTCCTCTGAACCACAAGTAAAGCAGCCATCTCTCTTTTTGTCTTTCTTCTTACCCTTCTTAATGGCCGACGCTGGAAGCACCATTTGAACATATAGTCCGGTGGCCCAAGGTGATGACGAATGATTTGAGAACCATTCGATGTATTGTGCATGATGAAATATTATGGAGGACACAAACCATCTGGACATTTTGTGTAGTTCCGCTAAAATCAAGCTGAGCATCCCTATGGATATCGTATTTATATGCTGCAAGAAAACAAACACACAACAACAGACACATAAATATTGGCCCTAGTGTCAATCCACCAATCAGTGGACTAACAAACTGAAAGTACGGTAAACAGATTACCATACCCAGATGCCCCATCAATGTTGCTTAGAATGACATTGACAGTTTTGGAGTTCTGTCCTGGCTTCTTGTACTTGTTTGGGCACTTTTTACCAGTGCACTCCACGTGTTGTAGAGTTTCCTATGCTCTCTGCAGACTACTCATGTCACTAGCATCTACTAATACTCTGTAAAGCTTCTCGATCATTCCTTGTCTAATGTAGCGCAAACAGTAACTACTTCTTTCTGCAAAGTGGTAAGACCAACTGGACCCACTAATGTAGTAGTTTGCCTTAGACACATTGGCTCCTTTTGTGCAGTTCAACTAAAATCAAAGTCGGAATAAAACTGAGCTTTAATTTATATCCATATAAGCAACAATAGGTATAAGGGAAACAATTACTGAAAAATAATGGTTGATGACTTGTACTCCCAGAAGAAAAACATCTACTGATCTACCTTATCTTAATGGGAAACAAAGAAGGAGAGTAGCAATTCTCAATCAGTGTGATTTATTCATATTAACTGAGACAGTATCTTAACAATAATGCCTTGTTTCAACATGTATAAAGAATGACAAAGCAGAAAACTATCATTCCTAAAACAATGCGACTGATTCATTTTAACAAAGACATTATCTTAACAATACCTTGGTTAAACATGTAGAAAGAACTACAAAGCAGGATAGTACCATTTGTAAAACACTGTAACTGATATATAATAACAGAGACATTATCTGAACAATACATTTCTTAAACATGTACTTCGGCCGATCCCTAACAGAAATGGTACTCCCGCCGATCCCTAACAAGTGTTGTAGTTTTGAAATAAGATTTAGTAGTTAATTCTGAGAGTGGCATTGCTTAATTTTACCAGCAGCATTAGATTAACAAAAAGCATAAACAGTTCCAGGGGAGAGTGGGCGCAACAACAACATGTGCTTCCATCTACTTATAAAGGGGGTGATGCAGAGTTTGTTGTAACAAAGCAACAAGCATCATGTCTGGGTGTTCCCATTTTTGTTCACTACTTAATGGGAAAAGACAGCAATACAATAGCTTCAATTCAACATTTGTTTAAAACAGTACCAATACAAGTAGCACAACATCTCAAAACACACTGCACGATCATGTAGATGAAGGCAAGTACCAACCTGTCATGACGCACACAAGATCACGTACGAATCTGCCAACATGAATAGGAAATCTAATCTCATTTTGTGCAGTTGCACCGAAATCAAGAAAAGTCGTAGGTGTGACATTTAAGTTTGCTATAGCAACAAGTTGAATAGATATCCCTGATTTAACAGAGGCAAAAAAGGAAACAATTACTGCCAATAAAGGAGGATGAAACATGCGGCCACAAAAAGAAGCATCTACCTTATCTTGATGGAAAACAAAGTATAGGACAATAGCATTTCTAAAATAGTTGCATTGATTCATATTAACATAGAAATTCTCTTAAAACAGTTCAATAGTTAATTCTGAGAGTGGCATTGCTTAATTTTACCATCAGCATTAGATTAAGAAAAATCATAAACAGTTCTAGGGGAGAGTGGGCGCAACAAAACCATGTGCTTCCATCTACTTATAAAGGGGGTGATGCAGAGTTTGTTGTAACAAAGCAACAAGCATCATGTCTGGGTTGGTACCATTTGTGTTCAATACTTAATGGGAAAAGAGAGCAATACAATAGCTTCAATTCAACATTTATTCAAAACAGTGCTAATACAAGTAGCACGACATCTCAAAACACACTGCACGATCATGTGGATGAAGGCAAGTACCAACCTGTCATGATGCACACAAGATCACCTATGAATCTGCCAACACGAATAGGAAATCCAAATCATTTTGTGCAGTTGCATTGAAATCAAGCAAAGTCGCCGGTGTGACGTTTAACTTTGCTAGGCAACAAGTTGAATAGATATCCCTGTTTTAACAGAGGCAAAAAAGGAAACAATTACTGGCCAATAAAGGAGGATGAAACAAACGGCGACAAAAAGATGCATCTAACTTATCTTGATGGAAAACAAAGTAGGACAGTAGCATTTCTAAAACAGTTGCATTGATTCATGTTAACAGAGACATTCTCTTAAAACAACATTCATTTAAAATGTAATTTACTTTTAACAGTGGCATTGCTTCAGTTCTCCAGCAGCATTCTTAGGTTAACAACAGCAAAATAGTTGTATGGTACATGACATGGGACATAGGACATGCCAGCACCATGTGTGTCCACACGTATAAATGGGTGATGCAGAGTATGTAGCCAAGAAGCATATCTGCGTTGGTCCCATATTTGTTCTCTTTGAAACTTTTTCCTATGTGTGGGCAGCAAATCTAGTCCTGCACAAACTACCCGACCCCCCAGTTTCTTTCCCTTTTCAACAAAGAGATCGGTTCCTTATAGATGTGTGTACTGAGTTACCCACTTTTTCCCTTTTCGACCAACAAAGCAACTGGATAGCTAGTCTATACTACTTTACCTCCCTCCTTTCCTCATTGAACCACGTCCTAGATTCATGCTCCACCCCACAGCACCCTTCTTTCCTCTTTGAACCAAGACCTAGATTCGACTACAGAATCGAAAAAGATCTTCATGCAGCTAGAGCAATGACGGTTTCAAAGAAACTTATACCTTAGGGTCGTCGGGATGTGGCAAGGTGTGTGGCGGGAGGCCGGATCTGCCCACACTACGTACGACAGCGACGAAGAAGGGGTTGGTGGCCCTCCCGCACAGGCGCTGGGTGAAAGAGAAAAGCGCAACCGGCAGTGGATTGCCTCCCTCACCAAAGGTGATAGAGTGAACGCTGCACCTCCTCCCCTTATCGGTGTGACGGGATCCGGACGCCTCCTTCGCCAGCTGTGAGGGGGTGAGAGAGATAGAGGCCGCAACACAGTCTTGTTTAGATCTGGTGAAGAGGGTGAGAGACTGTGAATATATCAAACCATTGCAAAGGAACGCTGAGCCTCCAGTGTGTATATATATGTAGTGCGGCGAGAGTGTGGAGAGTGCAAACCCTAGCAAACAAGCGCTGAGGCTCCAGCTTATATAGTGTACTACATATATACTGTATTATGGACTAAGCTCTGGTGTCTTAACTGCACCTGCCTTTGGCTGTATGATAGGCGGGCCAGCCACATTTTGGGCCCACTTGTCATACACCCAAAGGCAGGTGCACTAAGTCAATGAAGCTGCGTCCATATAGTACTCGTGTGTACTACTAATATATAGCGGAGTGGTTTTCTTATTCTCTCCATAACAATTGTTTTAAATTGTGTAAGTACGAAACTTAACTCTTTATTTAGGGGCTGTTTGGTTCTAAGCCTAGGAATGCCACATTTTGCCACACAAATTTTGCCAGACTTGCCTAAGGTTAGTTCTTCAAAATGAGAGCCACAAGTTGGAAAGCCTAAGGAAATTTTGCCACACTTTTTGAGTGTATGTCATGTGGTGCCCTAGTGTGGCAAAAAGTATATTTCCTAAGGTAAGGCTTGAACCAAACACCCTCCTAAGTTGGTCAAAGTTGCCTAACCTTAGGTGTGGCAACATGTGGCAACCATAGTCACAAATCAAACAGCCCCTTAATGTACGAGTGAAGAAAACTACTACTTCCGATGAACTAACGATCCACGCCTCCTGGTCGCACTTCCTGTCCTTCACATGCAGTACACTACCCTCCCTTAAGTGAACAACCACACATGCACCAAATTATCGGAAATGTGTGAGAGTGTGTACAAATAAAGAATTTTAATTTCAATTATCGGAAAGGTTTGAGAGTACGTACAGTTTGCCCTCTCTCAATAATTATGGTTTGTTGTGTTCAACCTAAACTTGGTCAAACTTTAAATGTTTGACTTCAGTCAATCTAATATGCAGAGTAAATAAAAATGGAGGGCTACTACGTCCATCCGGGTTTTTAGTCCACACCATTTTTTTAATCGAAGTTAATAAGTAGACAAAAAAATTACAGTGGAGCTGAAGACAAAGTTGTGAGAAGGCTTAGAAATCAATACAAAACTTATGCTCGTAGTACCAACGTCGATCCTTCTTCGAGGAAACATTTGGTTCATAGCCAATTGTGTGATAAAATTGCACCAACGTGAAAGACAACTGCGTCTCCAACGCAACCAAGGTGAACTGATGAAGGATATAATCTTTGTGGGTAAAAAGCAAAGAGCACTGATGGAAGACGTTTAGTTTTTTGTGGAAAATCGATCAGATTCACCAGCCGACGCAACCATGAGGCGCAACCATGAACATCGATAGGTCATCATGGTGATGCATCATCCATTTGGCATCAAGTTTGGGTGAGGAACCTATGAAGTTCGACAAATCCTCATTGTGGTCTGTTTCTTCTCATTAATCAAGCTCAAGGAAGGAAGAACCACGTGGCAGAGGACAGTGAGGCGGAACAACAATGGCCATCCAATTTTGTGCAGTTCTACTAAAATTGAGGAAGACATAGCCGGGTATGGAGATACGCATCGCTGTTTGCAAAAATATAAAAAGGGATATAGTGTTGTTACTTTGTTTTGGCAGTGGTACAAAATTAATAATGACATCTCAATTGTCATTAAGAATTAATGAAAAGTACACCAACAAACAGAAGCATCATGATTATCTTGATGGGAACTAAACCAGGATACCCGAGAAAAAAACATTTCTTCATTTAACCAGTGATAGTATTAGATTAGCAGCAGCAATAGGAGCATATGGACAATGACTGCACAACCACCATCTACTTTTTGTCGAAACTACATGTATACCTCCACCGAGGCATAAATCAAGACAACTTTCGAGTGGCATTTCCTCTATAATAGTAGGTGATGTTGGACCACCCGACGAACCCTAGCTACTATACATGGGGAGCTGGGGAGTAGTCGCATAGAAGAAAACCCGCATGCAGCGACCTGGGGAGCTGGACCAGTACAAGAAGTTATACCTCAGGTGGGCGAGATGTCGCTTAGGCGGAAAGGCAGGATCTGCCCACACGACGACAGCGAACAAGGGTGCGGAGAACCTTCGTGCACGCCACAGCCGGCTCTGAGAGGACGGTGCACATCGGCTTTCTCCATCGCCGATGGTGACAACGTCAACGCTGCACCTCCTCACCTCCCGCAGCGGATGGGATTCGGCCAGATCTGTGACCACCGGTGAGGAGAGAGATAGAGTGGACACTGTCATCTTGTTTTGATATGGAGAGGGTGAGAGAGCGAGCCGCGAGGAACCCTATCAAACTAGAGGCTATATATACAATGGAGTAAAAAATCGAGACCGACTGTCTTGAAGCTACAAATATGGTGAGGATTAGGAATGAAGATCTTGATAGATCTCGGTTTGGTTTTTTGGTGCGTGAGATTAGATCGCTCATGGCACTCCGAAATACTTGTATTGCTCATGTTCGACGAAACAACAACATTGTCAGTCATACTTTAGCTCATTATGGTAGGACTAGTGGCCGTATCGCTATTTGGCTAGGTTCAAGCCCTGATGGCATTGTTGAAATTTGTAACTCCGAGTGTAGCCTGGCTACATGAGTAATACAAGTTTGTTCCTGCAAAAAAACATAGACATGCATATCCGTGTTTACGTAAAATTCCATCTCCATCTCCAATCATATTTGTCCAACTGGCACATTATTTACGTTGTTAATTATATAAGCAGCAATATTAACGTACAACATCTCTTTTTTGTGGGCATCCGAACTGCTGCCACGCCCGCTCCTGACCAACCCGAACCCTCTTCATCACCCCCACGTGCTTCCCACCCGAAACGGCCAGTGCCGCATTCATGCCCGGCCAGAGCGGACGCGACCTCTGGCGCTAGCATTGAAGCGGCGCACCGGCCGAGAGAAGCGTCGCCCGCGCCGCTTCCCGATGCATGCCCCTGCTGCGCGTTCAAAGGTCACAGGCCACAACATGCATGTAAAAAGTTCTTGGGAGTCCATGCTACAGCTAGCTGTCCTCCCCCAACTCGTCAATCTCTTCCAGTAGTGCTAGTACTCCATGGCACGATCCATCGACAAGCAGGCGGGAAAGTTATCGTATACTCGGTTTCCAGTGAGTGGCATGCCGAGCGACCGTGTGGGGTGGAGCCGCGGAGCAGGGTGAGACACAAACGCGACAGACGTGATTTAAACATTGGTTTTTCACGATGGCGCGATCCAACGAAACGAAACGTTGGTTTCTCTCCTTTCCATTTTTTCTCCGAAAAACGGATACTTTCCACTTCATTTTCATTCCTACTCCAAGGTTGCCCCGTTACAACATTCCATCAAATACAAAGGAAAACTAACATGCATGCTGATGCATCTCAATGATTCACAGATCATAACCAATTTTTACTTCACAACTGAAGACAAAAGTTGTGAGAGCGTGTACAAAAGAAAAACTACTGATGGGGTCACTATGACTTAAACCCTAAACCCTAAACATGATTCCATTTCCTGGCTAGGTAGAACATGTCGAAGGAAAGACGACTGGCACCCTCGGATCATACGATGCTTTTGTGCAGTTCCACTAAAATCGAGCTGAGTATCCCTGATGGCAAAGATATTGAAGAAGTGTGATTAGAATAATAGTACTGGCACTAGTTCATGAGACATATACTCATCACAAATAGAAGCCGGTAGAAGTAGAGAAAGATCAACATGGAGATGGAGCTACGTGGGGAGCTGTGGCATTGGAGTAAGCCGGCTGCAAATGGAAGATGTACTACTACCTGGGACTATAGCTAGAAGGGCGGTCAGGACGCACCGACTGTGGGTTTTATCCCTCACCGATGTCGACCGCGTCTATGCAAAACATTGTTCCCTTCCCTCAGTGGCGGGATCAGGCTGGATATTTGACCAGCGGTATGGCCACCATCGTTCTATGCTTGTGAAGAGAGCAACCCAAGCAAGCAGGCTTGTAGCTTAGGCTCCTGCTAGTGTATATATACTGGTTTTCTTTTTCTCTCCATATCAACCAATTTATATTGCATACGTGTCATTCAAGAGTGAAATGATGGTTGCTTCTTTCGACTAACTTACTGTGTGATTTGACTGCTCCATAGTGGCCCCTATATGTACACCCCCTACATGTATGACCGTTCCTGAGTCTCCCTTGTACTTATCTCTATTTTCTTGCATGACACGTGAGTAGACATGATGCGCATGGAGGAATTTTGTTACTGCATGTTGTTATGTAGTACTGTACTACTAGTACCTACTCCCTCCTTCCGGTTCACTACTAGTACTCCCTCCGTCCTGGCTTATT
The DNA here is from genome assembly GCF_018294505.1 of Triticum aestivum. Classification (NCBI taxonomy): domain Eukaryota; kingdom Viridiplantae; phylum Streptophyta; class Magnoliopsida; order Poales; family Poaceae; genus Triticum; species Triticum aestivum. The sequence goes on from NC_057809.1 coordinate 593,568,029, forward strand.
GGTCCCCTTTGTACTCAATTCATGGGCTCGTTTTCCTCAAGAAATTGTCTTTACCAACATATTAATATCGGGAATGCATGCATGAACAACGAATGATTAAACCTTGCATGCAACTTTTTGACAAAGAATTTACTTATGAACATGTGAATGTAAGGGACTACAACCTCGTGCATGCATGCAACAGTCACACGTACACATGGACGCAAAAACGCGCTCAACGCCCTAATGCATGCATGTCCGAGCACACGATGGAACACACATGGTCACGCTCAAGTGCTCAACCTACAGGTGCATGCACACACATACTCAGCCCGGGTGAGCTAGTGACCGTATAAACATCGGAAAATGTATATATTGAGCGCAATGAGCGTATTATGAAGTCCACTGACCGTATTTTTACAAATATACAGTGACAAACAATCTATTTATCTCGTTTGAAATTAAGCCATATTAACCGGAAAGGAGGCAGTATGGACTAGCATTACTTTTCTATGTCCCGTCAACTTGCCGAACGAGGAGAAGCTTGCTGGACAGGAGAAGCTTGCGCGCGGTGGCTCGCAGGACATGGAGAAACTTTTGACTAATGCAAGCTCTCCCTCGCTCAGGCGATGGACGTGCAACAGTTAATTCGGTGACAGATTGCCAGAAGCATACACTATACTAGTATTAGTATTATTGTTCAACTTCCCGAAGAGGCGAACAGCCAAGCGCAAAGTTTACTAGTACTACTACTATAGAGGTATGTACTATACTATACAAGGAACCGGATGGAGGAGCGTCTGCACTCTTATTATATTTTAATAATGTGATAAAGCAATCTTCAACACATTTGGTTCTCTTCGAGGGTTCTCGCATGTGATAATGGAAGTTGATTGCATGGAACACTCGCCACAATTTTCGCTTAATTCTGGCTCACATCCTTTTACAAATAGGAGCGCTCGGTAATATTTCCTCTTTTTTGTTATTCAGCATGTAAACAGGTTAGCAAACCTTGCGACGCATCTTTGTGTGAACCATGCTTGCTGCACTTTGAATGTGGCAGAGAGCTGGCTTGATGAAACACCTCGCTTCCTTCTTATTTTTTTGCAGGGTACCTCGCTTCCTAGTGACCAGTCTCTTGGCTGATCATCCTAAGAATGCTTATACATGAATAAAGCTCTCTCATTTACCCGCAAAAAAGATTAAGCCATATTAACCGGAAAGGAGGGAGTATGGACTAGCACTACTTCTTGGTGTGTCCCGCCAACTCGCAGAATGAGGAGAAGCTTGCAGGACAAGGTGAAGCTCGCTTACGCCTTTTGACAAATGCAACCTACCCTCGCCCAGGCGGTAGACATGCAACAGTTCATTCGGTGTCAGATTGCCACAGGCGTACACTGTAGTACCCAACATGCGGAGTACCATCATTGCTCGACTTCATGAAGAGGCGAAGAGCCAAGCGCAAGGTTTATAGTCGTATGAGTGCTACAACTAGAACCGCATGGTGGAGCGTCTGCACTCTTATTTTATTTTAATCTCTGAAAAAGTACACATTTATTCGGGAGAAGGGCGGAAAATGGCAGCCCAATGGTAGTGTTAAAAACATCGAACATGTAATGATGATATCGATCAACCATGCTCGAATATATCTTGGCCTCCGTGCGAGCCCATCTGTGTGTTCTCACTCCTCGTCTCACTCAAGGAACGGCGGGTTGGCAATTTTGCCATCAATTGAGATTGGTTTACTCACACTCTGGTCCCACATGTCTGTGATATGCCAAGAGGAAGTGCATTGACCGACTGGCCATACGCGTACTTGGTTTTGCACCTTCAGGCCATGCTTGGAATGGTTGTATTTCAATACGGAGGTGTATAACTTACACATGTAAGTTAGTGGCCGCTGTGCAAATTCCAGTAGGAATTGAAATGACGGGCGCAGGTGTTTATTTTTTACAAGTGTATTCAAAAGAGAAACGGTGATCCAAACAGGGCCTCATACTACTCCTCCCTCCGTCACAGTTTACAGGTCATTTTGATGCATTTCTCTCCATGCATTTCCACCACCAGAGAGACTTTAGAGCGTATTGATGGTTGCTTCTTCTGAGCAACTTACAGTGGGAAAGGTGGGGCTTAGACTAGCCACAGTGGGAGTAACTTCAGCAGTAACTTCGAGTCCAACTCAGCAAATTGTCTATGTGGCAATGAGTTAATGAAGAGAGGGGTAGTTCTAGTAACTTAGTTAGTTACTGTAACATCACATCCCCCAATGCAATATGAGTCTATAACCTAATATATGAAGCTTTGCATGACACCACATCTAAGTTACTACCCACTATGTAGGTAGTAACATAGCCTAGGGATATGTGTATGTTACTAGTGTATGTTACTCTCCACTGTGGCTAGTCTTATGATTTGACTTCTCATTACTACTCACTATTAGTGCGGCGCAACAACCGGGCTGAGTCTCCCATGCGGTTGTGCACTACTCCCTCCATTCTTAAATATACTACGGAGTATTTTTCTTTCTTGAGATTTCAACAAGTGACTACATATGAAGCAAACTGAGTGAATCTACACTCTAAAATATGTCCATTTGAAATTTGTAAAAAGAAAAATATTTAGGAACGGAGGAAGTATAATTTTGTGCATGGCACATGGACCCGGATGCCGAAGAGGCTTCTGGCAATGCTATCAAGATTCCAGCATTTGTTTACATAATTGACGTACTATACAATTAATTTTCTAGTGACATGAAATTGTACAATGCTCTGAGCTTTCAGCTTTTGTTTCGTGTGTCTTGCCATCGATGCTCTTTCGGAAACAATAAAAAACTAACTTCCTTGCTAATGCATCTCAATGATTAGCAGATCAGAGCTAATATTTACATCACAACTGAAGACAAAGTTGTGAGAAGGTGTTAAATTAAAATTGATCCATGCTTTCATTGGTAGGAACATCCCCCCAGCTCTGTGTAAATCAACAAGGCATGTTGGGAAAAAAGTAGTTGTCTGGAGCATCCAACATTCTGATCATTTTGTGCAGTTCCACTAAAATAGAGCTGAGTGTCCCTGTTCCAAAGATATTAAGTGTGATTATGATAATAGAGGACTGTTGCTGAAACAATAAACACACAAATAGAATCTGGTCACCTTTGCAGTCTCTCTTCAGACTAACTTGTTGGAGAAGATTAAGCAAATAGTTGGAGAAGATTAGGCTCGGAGTTGGATGAGGAGGATAGAGCAAAACCAATCTCCCTTTGTGCAGTTACACTGAAATGTAGACATTGCCCGTGTGACATTTTAGTACAACTGCACAAAACACTCTTAAGAAAAAAGTGATTTGTGCAGTTCACCAAAAGGTCACAATAGCAACAAGGTGAAATGGATAGCCCCGCTTGCAAAAAATAGGTAGAAAGGAAACAATTACTGATCAATAACAGTTGATGACACATGCGACAACAAAAAAGAAGCATATTCCATGTCCTAAGGGAATATAACAACCCGGTTGTGTTTGTCTAAAATGGTGTGAGGACGAGATTGCAACATGGAAAGTACGTCGGACAAGCTACATTTTGGGCAAAGAACTATGTTAGATCCACATGCAGCGACATGGGAAGACGGGCAGTGGAGCAAGGCCGGAGGGGATACCTGGGGGTCGTCGGGATGTAACTAGGTGAGTGGTGGCGGGCGGGATTTGCCTATACTGCAGCAGCGAGCAGGTGGCATAGGCCCTACCACGCCGGAGCTTGGTCAGAGAGAACAGCGGGTACCGCAGATCGGGACGTGCTGCCTCAGCGCCATCGAACGGAGAAACGATGCAAATACTCCCTTTCCGCCGACAGACCGGATGCGGCCGGATAAGTGACCAATGATGTGAGAGAGAGAGGCCACCGCCGCCTTGTGTGAGATACTCTGAAGAGAGACAAACTCAGGCAGGCGGGCTCCATTGTATATAGTGGAGCGGACTACCTTTTTCTCCATAAAAATTGTTTTATATTCTGTGTATGTGCCATTGAGCCATATAACTTTATTTAAAACTAACGCGCCAACGCATCAAGTCGAACTTTGTTTCGTGCATGCGTGGTACATGACCTCCGTTGGTAAACAACAGCTACACGCGTTCAAATTAGCACGTGGGCTGCCATTTCGTATAGAAATGAGCTCCACCATGTACCCACGCGGGTGTGGCTGGGCATGAAGCGTGAGTACGTGCACCTATTCTCTTCGTGTACGTACACCACCTATGTGGGGTTGTGTAAGAGAGATACAAACATAAAGAGATATATTGTGTGGGTTCATGGGTGTTTTTTTGGGGGGATGTCAATCAAAAAATGTAACATATGCAATGTGTGTGAAAATAGAGACCTGGATATATAATATATATATATAGAGGGTGATTACGAGAAGAGAGTGGAGGTATCATCGGCTTGAGGTATCCATAGAATCAAAGAGAGGGATGATGTGTGTGTGTGTGCGCGCGTGTGATCGATAAAGAGTGCCGTCGAATTTGTGTGTGCCCACGTCAAAGATATAGGGTGGCTGGCCTACTAGAACGTGAGAGGGGACAGGTGCAGTTTGTCTCTGTGGCATGGATACCTACCTACAGCGCTCGACTATCGGTGTGTGGTGGTGGTGGGGAGGCCTTATTAACTATTGAGGTACACTGGATGGTATATGTGTGGAGGAGGAGAGAGGCCTACCTTATGTATTAAGGAAGATCGATCGACATCCATGCATATGTGTGGGAGAGGAATAAGGTTGGGAGAGAGACAGAGCTAGAGTATTGGAGGGGGTGGTAGTGGAATTGCTTCTAACAAATGGTGGGAGAGGCTTGCTAGACAAACGGAGGGCACGCCTGCAATATTAATAAGAGAGGGGATGGCTGCCTGTCTATGCGCGTGCGTGTGAGAGATGGGTCAGGAGGTATGCACGAATGATGAGGGGGGACGATATGGCTGTGGTAAACAGACATAACTACATAGGAAGATCAATCGTCCTCTGTCAGAGAAAGGAGACACATAACTTGTGAGGTACGTAGATCGATGGGTGGAGGTAAAATAGTTGAAGTCAGCCTAGGTATATGTAGGGAGATCGATCGGTATAAATGCATGTACGTGTTAGAAGCAAATAAGGCCAGGGGAGAAGGATAGAGAGAGAGGGATGCATCTAAGAGGTGGTGCGAGAGGCATACTATATCAAGGGGAAGGAGTGTGCGAGTACGAGATCGATGAAAAGAGTGGTGGGAGTGATTCATGGAAGGTGAGAAGAGAAGAGGGGAAGCTTGTGTTTGTGGTAGGCACACCTGGCTAGAGAGGCATATAGATCGATGTGTGCCATAAAGAAGGAGCTGGGGGGCCTACACACACACCGTGGGTGAACGACCTAAAGTGAAAAGAAGAATTTGCGCGATGGAGCTAGAGAATGCCGAGGGAGGGTGAGAGGGATGCGGACATGTGCATGCACGAGAAAACGTTAGCGCTAGATACAAAGATAAGAGGATTGTGTCAGTGTAAAAGACGAATAGAGATCATAATTCATTATAAAAAGCGAATTCAGATATTTGAAGAATTTACCATAGTGTTTTAAACCGAGGCATGCATGAATATATATAAGGGTGATACACATGGTGTGGTTATGAACATGTTATACTACATATAATATATTTTATCTGTACACTTATGAAAAACAGAGTTGTTGATGATGGTGTGCCTGCCATCCTGCAATATAGGCCGTACGATTTATATCTGACGGATAGGAAGGAAACTATGCCAATTTTGAAAAAAGATACCCACACCCCTCTCCATATTTGCAAATAAGGCCTCCCCTTGATCATGTTGATGTTCCGTGGAACACATGGTCATTTGCCTAGTACTACATATAATATATATAACATTGATTATAATTTGGGCTAATGTGTGGCTTTTGCAGCTCAGGGCTAAATAATTGTCATAATGTAGGGCGCAGGGCACTATACTTTATGTGATAAACACGGTGTACGTATGGAACGTGGTTTAGATTATGAATATATAGTTAGTACATGAAATGTACTATTATTTGGAATCAACATCTAGTGTATTCAAAAGATTGAATTCGAGTTCATATAGTACACATAGTTCATATCTATCTCTATAGTAATCATGTGGTGTGTTGTTAAGGTAAGACACGAATGATGGTTGAAGTTGGCAACAATCATGATTATAGATTCTTATTGAAATAGAGAAACAAATTCAAATTCAGTTCGAATTGCGGCGGTAGTATAAACATTTGGAATGCATTAAAATGTTGGTATGAGTAGGTTACATGCATTATACAGCCAACAAAAAAATTTAATTGGACATAACATGGATCCATACTCCCTCCTTCCATCTATAGAGGGCCTAATGCGTTTTTAAAGACCGCCTTTGACTATTGACAAGATTAATAGTACATAACATGCACAATATGAAAATTATATCATTGAAAGCTCCTTTCACACACGAATTTAACGGTGTGCTTTATGTAAGTTGCATTTCATATATTATTGCCCTAATATTTGGTTGGTCAAATTTAGCCTCTAAAAACGCATTAGGCCCTATATAGATGGAATGAGGAAGCAGCTTTGAATAGCATTTGTATAGTAAAATGGGACAAGACTCTCTCTTTGTGTGGTGTGAATAGTTTTTATTTTTTTGTTTTTTCGTTGAGGGGAGTGCAAATTGATTTGGTACGTACAAGTACAATATTACACGTTAGGCTTGTCCCTAAAATTCAACCTGCACCTTCTTATATCCTGAAAATTCGGATATCATGCTCCCAAAACTCGCGCCTTCACAACCCGGCCTTGCTATCCCGAAATTACAACGTGCGTGAAAACTCCCTCCAGCTGCCAAATCCTGGCACGCGAAATCCCCCTTCTAATCCTGAGCCGAAAGGGCTGCTAGCTCAAATTGGTGGGGGTACTTTTGTAACACACCCTACATTTTGTACAAGCGCGTCCCTAAGTCATGGTTCCCCCTCCCATCGCCTCCTTTTCGCCATTCGAAATCTACCAGCTATAACCTCTCCGCTCCAGACGCGAAACCCCACCCTCCTCCGTCTGCCACCTCACCGCTGCCCAGTCGGAGCCTCTTTCCCAATGACGTCGTCCACCTCAATAGCTCGACGTCCCTCATCCGCCTCCCCGGATGAGGATCCGTCGTCCATCCCGTCGTGACGCCGGTGTAGCTGACCCGTCCTCCACCTCCAAGGAGTTGCTCCGACGATCGCCTCGTCTATCGCAGCTGCTCCATTCCCACAGCGCCGCCTTAACCTACTCCACCGGAACCGCAGCATCCTCACTGAATCCTCGGACGAAGCCGAGGCCTACTCGGCGCCACCAAAGAGGTTTTACACTCATCTCATCGTACCTTCTCCTTAACTCGACCTCCCAGCGCCGACGGTTCTCCATCCGGCACCCCCATGGAGCGGCTACCTTGAAGCTGGCACTGCGGGCAACATCTCCACGGCGGCTCTCCCCAGTGTGAGGCCCCTTCGGCAGCGGTATCCATACCAGACGGATCTGCTACTTTGGCTCCGGCTCTCGCTCGCTCGCCCAGCTGCTCCTTCGGCTCTCGCTCGCTCGCGCCGCCACCGCTGCTGCTGCCCGGGCTCTCGCTCGCTCGCGCTGGTGCTGCTGCTGCTGCTCCGGCTCTCGCTCGCTCGCGCTGCTACTATTGCTGCTCCGGCTCTCGCTCGCTCTCTCACGCTGCTGCTCTCCCCCTCACTTGTGCTGCTGCTCTGCTCCGATTTAGCTACACTTTAGTCGACTGCATCGACTTTTGGGTCAGTCAATTTTCAGGGGGTGGTGGGTCTCACCGGAGTTAAGGAAGAACCACCCGCAGCGGGGAGGGGGGCTCTCCGAAGAGGTATCCCACTATCTATCTTAGGGTTCTAGGTGGGGTGCTACTCGCCGGCGGTGGGGGGCGCAGTGGTGGGGTGGCGTGGGGATCGTCGGAGAAAAAGCTTGGAGTGGGGGGGGGGGGGGCTTGAGGGCTGGTTGGGGCGGCGGCGGACCGACGGTGGGGAGTTGTTTCGGGGTGGCAAGGCGGCGGCGGACCAGCGGTGGGGAGTTGTTTCGGGATGGCGAGGCGGCGGCGGACCGGCGGTGGGTAGTTGTTTCGGGGTGGCGAGGCGGCGCGGGGTTCGGCCGGTGGTGGCTGGCGGCTTAGGGGGGTGCAAGTTGAATATGAACTGCAGGCCCTCCCTAAACTATCCCATGTGAAGTGCCTCTTTGCTACCATTGCGTTTAGTTTTGACAGTAACATTCAGATTCCACAGTAAATTTCATTTTTGAAAGTTAAGTTTAGAGTCAACAATTTTTACCTCATGTGTTGTAGTCAGGTGGTTTTTGGTGATGTAAATTTTACATCTATCACTTTTTGGTAATGCATTTTACATCATCTATTGGAGATGCTATTATAATCCCACTTGAGATTAACGATGTTTGTCTTGTGCTGCTTCAGCCTTGACGTCTTACGGCTCATCGGAGCTGCTCCAAGGACGGAACGATCCATCACAACAGAGTAGTGCCCTGGACGCCGTCTACAGATTCTTCAGATCTTCCTCCACACCTCCGACAGCCACCTCTGCCTCAACTTCTTCAGCGACCAACCCAATGATGTTGAGGTCGACACGACTACGACAAAGATGTTGTACACTTGTCGCATCACTTATTACTCTACATTCATGTTGATCCATTAGGGCTATTGTGGTTCAACGGAAAAACATAGCAATAGGAAATTTTCCTATGGAACTCTACTATTCAATTATTCATGCATTTTGTTGAAAGGAATGGAGCAAAACATCCACTTGGACCTACTTTTCAAAATCCTATGCATGAAAACAAGACCAAGTGCATTATTGGCAGAATAACATTCTAACTGTACACGCTTTCATATGGTTTCACTTTATCTTGGCCATGTTTCTTTGCATTCCTCTGCTCCTCCTTTTCCTGTGAACCAAACACCCAAGTTGACAGAAATCCTGTGTTCACAAATGCTCTGTTTCCCATGTGCATTCCTATCCTATTCTGGTGTTTTTCCTCCTATCCCTGCATTTTTAGAATCATGCAAGCCAAATGATCCCTTACAAAATTACTTCAGTTACAGGTAGGTGTCGAAGAAAACTTTGTGTGGTTTGTCCTACTCCTACTGCGACGTCGGCCACCTCACCTGAGCTGCTCCATCGACAGAAGCATCCACCAAACCATACATCACAACTCCTGACCATCTTTCGTTGCCTCAGATCTCCTTCCCTGCCGCTGGCACCCACCGCAATGACATCACCATCATCGACTCAGCAGATAAACCTGAGGAGTACACGAGTCCACAAGAGAGATCACACTCTTTTGTTTCTGCTTATGTTATGCATTGCTTAATATTGCCTGCTACTTTGTTGTCCTGTTCACCTCTTAGACTCCAAGTCAGGTCCAAATTGATGTTCAAACTTGAGTTCTAAATTAGTTGTGGGGCACATATCGAGGAAACAATGAATAGTATCTCTGTCTAATATCTAGTTCACCTAGGGTATGCCTATGTTGTTCATCTTGGGTCGGAAACAAATAGTAAAGCAATCATCATCTGTTTTTTATTAAGTTAAAGCAATCATTAGCCTGCTATCATTATTTTTGGATCCACTTACCATTACTCTAGATTTCTGCATGCTCTCCTTACATAATCTCACTATATTTTTTTGTATGCATGTCAGATATTGTACAAAGTCATGATGAACATGTAGAGAAAAAGAGAAGAGTTTTGCGCGGCAATACAATGTCATGCAGACATCGCTCCATGGTGGGTTCAATGGCAAACCCTCCCCCCTCTCCAGATTGTAATCCAAAGGAAGATATCTGTTGTGAGGCGGATTCAAACGCTGCTGACCACTCCTATTTACCCCCCAAGGTGTTTGCTCTAACTTGGCATGATGATGTTAGTCATATCATGCATATGTTGCCTTGCAATGCCTACTTTTGACATCATATATGTCATCTGCTTAGTTTAGACATGTTCTGTAATGCCACCTGTTTATTTTCAATATCATATATTGGAATTATGCAGTCTCATGTCTTTTAGCCAGCCATAATATATGTGAAATGTGCAATGCCATCCTGTTTAACCAGGAATCATATATTTGAATGATATCTAGCCCATCCTTTTCTTCATTAAATTTCCATTTGTCGACAATGTTTGTACATTAAACTACTCTTCCTGTGAATCAGCCATTTGAGTGGGTGATGGAAAATCTGGAGTCAAAACAAGGCCTTCAGAGCCGATAGTGCTGCCTGTCGAAGCAGATCTCTTGCTGCATCCCGATAGCTCCTCAGAGATGGATCCAGAGACAAATGACCAGTCCTATTCCCCCAATGAGGTGTATGCTCTAATTTGGCATGGTTCTACTGCTCATATCATGCATATGGTGTCTTGCATTGCATAGTTTAGACATCATATACACAATATTCAACACAATGTTCCTTAGTTCAGACATCATATATGCGAATGCCCTCCGCTTAGTATATAAATCACATATGTGAATTAAATCATGTGATCCTGGTTACTTAGATAACATGTATGTGAATTACCTCATGCGATCCTATTTAGTTAGTCATCATATCTTTGAATTATGTTATGCTATGCTATCCAGTTTAGATAGACATCATATATGTGAAATTATGTCATGCTATCCGTTTTAGTTAAACAATATACATGTCAATTATTTAATGCCCTCTTTTTTCCACACTATCTATTGCATCTGTCTCTAATACAATGTCTGACCATTCAATTATGTTTCCTGTTTATCAACCATTTGAATTGGAGCGGGTGATGGAAGTATCTAGCGGAGTAAAAACACGATCTTCAAATAAAACAGTGCTACCTCTTGGTGGAGATAGCACCCCGGTTGTACATGCACGAGAACCAGCCCTACCATACATAACCCAGATTCTCGCAGATTTTACCCCTACTGGGATGGACAGAGAACCAGCTTCACCCAATCTAACCCGAACCCCAGCAGATAGTAACCCAGTTCCTGTTGACACAACACCATCTCCACCACAGAGCTCCCAAACAAGAGCAGTTAGTAAGGCAGCTCCAGTGCCCAAAGCGCCAGTACTACTATGGCGAACCCCAACTCCACCAGTTAGTACACCTATTCCTGTGGAGGAAGCACAACCAGCCATTCATAGTTTAGCATCTATCGCATTTGATGTTGTTAAATACTATGTGCATATCTTCCCATCATGGAAATATTATACTGAAGATGAAGGGAAATGCCAGTTGCAGGTATTTGTCCAGGAGTTATGTGTAAGTAATGTTATTCATGGCAATTACTTTGCTTTGTCCCATACATTCTACCTCCATGATGGTTATAATACAACAAATTTCCCATTTTTCTCTATAGAGAAGGACCGATTTGGAAACTCAAGATGAGGTAAGTTGTGCTAATACCTCTGCTATCTTCAAGAATGCTTGGGGGCAGTATCGAAATCACCTGAAGAAAATGTACTTCACTGGCAAAGAAACTCATCAAATTCCCTTACGTTCTCCTGAGACACATTTATTGGACGATGACCGGGAACGCCTTGTTCTGTACTAGTCTGAAACCAAGAATGTGGTAAGGTCTATGAGCTCATTTTATTTTAAGTACTACATGTTTGCGTCTTACTGTACTTTGTTCATGTAGAACAAGTGGTTAAACCTGAAGAACAACTGTTCTCCTTTAAGATTCCATTGCTATCATGCATACTACTTTGCTCTTGTATCACTGTATTTACTATTACAAACTTATTTTTAAATTGAACTATCCAATGGAAACTCCAATGGCACAACAGGTATGTTTACGCATGTTTCTTTAACAGGTTTGCTCTTATGAATAGCTCTATTGATTTCAATTTCAATTGTGTATACAATTGACTTCTCATATCTCATGCACATTACTAGCATCATAACAGGGCCAATAGTGTTGTTGTACATCTAGACCAGTGGCACCCATTCGAAATCTTGTTGTGCCGTTTAGTTTCCCACGCTTCGTATTATTTCAGTGCTGCTTTCTCTTGAACTGATATGATTTGAACCGTGTCTCTATTTTGATTTGGCAAGACAATGCAGTGACCATGGGATATAGATATATGTTTGTTTGATGCTTTTTATAATGTACTACTTGGGAATAGAAGACTTGGTAGTTTAATCTTGTCCACCTTACTAATGAACTGGTTCGTCAAAATGAGTTTCATATACTAGTACATGTTAAACCTGTTATGTGCCTGCTTGTTTGTTCTTTTAGAATGCTGATAGAATGTTGGAGAAGAGTGCCTTATTAAGCAATGATAAAGGAAGTATGTCAGATAAGGTTCATGATCATGAGACATCCTTGTTGGTCTCCAACAAAGCTGATAAAACAGCTAAGGAAAACTATCTTGAAGACAATGAGGCAACCCCAAAGTCCTGTCTTTGTTTACTGTTCGAGTTACTGGCCACTACCGCTTGCACAAGCTATTCAAACTCACTGTCTGAATCAGATCGGTTTCTTGAGTCTCAACTACAAGCTAAAAGGCATTGATCAGCTGTGTTGCAACAAGAAGCGGAAGGACTGCAGAAGTCCCTGGAGCATTCAGATGCATACTTTCTGGTGCAACAGCAAGTGTTGGAGGATTTTAGCGCCAAACAGGACAAAGCTAATAAGCTTGCTAAGCTTATTGCCAGCATGGTGGATACCTAGGATAACGTTTCTTGAGCTCTTCTGAAGTTGTTTCAGTTATGGACTTGTTTTGCTGCTGCGTTTATTTGCACTGGTGGCCAATTTTAATGGCCAGTGTATGTAATATGCTGATTTGTTCCCTATATTTGCACTGGTGGCGAACTTTGATGCCTAGTGGATGTAATATGTGTAATAGCCGTAATAGGATAGCGTTAGTTGCTTGCTTATTTATTTCCTTATTGTCTTGTTTAGTTGTCTGCTTGTAGTCACTGTAGTTCTTTTTCTGCATTTTTAGTGGCCACAATAACCTAGTCTTGGTAACTAGGCTACAATAATCATGGCAACACACAGACTGTTGTAACCATGGGCCTCCTGTGGGCCATAGGTTCCGTGGGCCTTCTACGGGCCGTAGGATCCATGGGCCTTTTACGGGCCGTAGGATCCATGGAGTTTATACGGGTCGTATGATCCATGGGCCTTTTATGGACCGTAGGATCCATTGGTCTTCTACAGCCGTAGGATCCATGGGCCTTCTACGGGGCATATAATTATTTCACCGGACATGGGTCGTACTATTCGTGGACCATAACGGGCCGTTAATAGGCCGTATTTGATAACGCTATGAAAACAACCCAATAGGTTAACGGGCCACAAACGGGCCAACTGTAACCACGGGCTGTATTTGGCCCACAAACAGAACAGGCGAGTAACGAACTATATCTAACCAAATTCTACAAATGAGCCCAAGAATAAATGGGCCCTGAGAAGGCCGAAAGATAACACAGGTTGGAAATGGCCCAATGGAATAATGGATCGTTAATGGATATAAAGGGGTACACTGTTCATTGCGGGCCAGATTCACAACGGGCCGTTAAAGGGAGAAAATTTACAAATGGTCTCGTATGGGCCGAAAGACATCATGGGCCATACATGGGCCGGAAGTTACAACGGGCTGGAATCATATTGGAAGGCCCAAATCAAGCTTCTAGGCTTAATTCGGAAAGGCCATAATGGGCCGTGAGTTAGTGGGCCGTAAATGGGCTATATACGAATAGGCCGTTAACAGGCTTTCCGTGGGCCGCCCCGTTACCTTTTGACCAAGTCAAACGGGCCGGCCTTTTCATCGGAATGGGCCTCTCTTGGGCCGTGCCACGTGTCGACGTACCATAGGCGCCTCCTGTCCAATGAATGGATGACATTTGTCCCAACGGTGAGCCAACACGTGTTTCCCCTGGCCAATGAGAATTTTACACATGGAAAATCCTCATTGGTTCGGGCCCAATAGCTTAACGTCATTCCGTTACGGTGGATGCCACGTGTTGGTCACCCTTGACGAAAGCACTTCCATGACGCGCGATTTATCGTCATGGAAGTGGACACTTCCGTGATGATAATTTTGGTAATGTCATGGAACACTTCTACGACAGCACAAGTATGACTATCTTGATTCTGTCATAAAATCGTCATGGATGTACATGCATGATAGAAAATGTGACCTACTGTGACAAACACGTATCATCACAGAACTGTCTTTTTTTTGTACTGCTTTCTAGGGGCCGCTACCAACCGTGCAGTTCGGATCGACCAAGCAGACTTGAACCTAAGGGGTCGCGCGCTTAAGGGAAGGAACCTATGAGGTCGAATCCAAGGACACTGGTCGGATGTGATCCGAGCTATATTCGGATTGTGGCCGAGTAGACTTACGGGCTTTAGGGTTCGTGCGAGGCCCAAGTGTTGAGCCCACGACGGACGCCTATATAAAGTGGATGTGCCGCACACTCATGCGATTGATCACTTCGGCACTGTCACTAGGGTTTGCATGTGTTGCGAATAGAAACCTCCACTCACCACCGGTTGTGTGATCGGACCTAGCAGTCCGCTGCACGACGTTCCTCCTGCATGCACGGATACCGTTACAGGCGGTGCACCTGCGCCGCTCCGGAGAACTTGTACGTGGGATCCGAGCACTGGCTGTTCGAAGGAGATCGGACGAGGAGCAGACGATCCACACGGACGCACTGCACCAAGTCTTCTTCCGCTGCACGGCACTACGCGTCTAGTGCTAACAAACTGTGATCCATCTCCCGTAGCATGTTCTTGGTTGTTCTGCGCGGAGGAAAATTTTAATTTGCAGTCGACGCACCCTACTGCTCAACCCAACACGCGCGACCACCCCAATGACCAGATATCCGAGGGCACTTCTCCGCCAACTGATCTGGCGGAGAGCGGAAGCGCATTGGAGGTTGCACCCCCTCCGATAATCAAAGATACCGGAGAGGTGTTGTCCCAAAGGACCCCACCCATGCCAAATACGGGTGGGTGAGTACAACAGCATGGCCGAAGCTAACGCTTCGGCCGCCAAAGACAAGGAGAAAGAGCTCGGGCAAGCCGAGCCCTCTCAGACGATGGTTCCAGGGCCTGAACGGCCCTCCGAAACACCGCAGCCGCCTCCCACCGAAGGGGGAGCCAGCGCCTGACCACTAGCACCGAACACTGGATGACGGGTCACGGCCGAATGGCCGGACATGATGGCGGTGGTTGTGAAAGGCTCCTCCATAGCTGCAGAACACCGCACCCTGATCGGTGTGGTCTTGCAAAGCATTTGGTCCATTAACAACAGACTGAAAGATGCATTTGGTGGCCTCTTAACAGGCTTTGGTAAACAAAGTAATGCTTTTTCTTTATAAGTAAGATTTGAGCAGTCCTTATATGTAGCAGTCCCCAAGACTTTGGCAGGTTGCAAAGAAACCTGGCAGAGGATCAAAATCTAGAAGATATTGGCTAAAGTGTCCTATTTGTTGTATGTTACAGGCTTCGACGCTGGCGGCTGCTGCCAATGCCGCAGTGTTGGTTGAGATCAATTGAAAGTTGCAGGGCTTCAATGAAGAGCTCAAGCTCATCAACAAGCAGCTTGGCGAAGTGCAAGGTTAGGTTGTTCAAGACACAGTACTTCGTGTAGTTGTCGTTAAGTAGACAGTTCGGGATGATCCCCTAATTAAGAAAATGATTGCCACCGGTGCCACGGAGGTCGAGAACCTCAGATCCTGATGGGGAACACAGTAATTTCAAAAAAATTCCTATGCACATGCAAGATCATGGTGATGCATAGCAACGGGAGGGGACAGTATCATCTACATACCCTTGTAGACCGTGAGCGGAAGCGTTATGACAAAGCGGTTGATGTAGTCGTACGTCTTCACGATCGACCGATCTAGCACCGAAGGTACGACACTGAAGGAAATATGCCCTAGAGGCAATAATAAAGTTATTATTTATTTCCTTATATCATGATAAATGTTTATTATTCATGCTAGAATTGTATTAACCGGAAACATAATAAATGTGTGAATACATAGACAAACAGAGTGTCACTAGTATGCCTCTACTTGACTAGCTCGTTAATCAAAGATGGTTATGTTTCCTAACCATAAACAAAGAGTTGTTATTTGATTAACGGGATCACATCATTAGGTGAATGATCTGATTGACATGACCCATTCCATTAGCTTAGCACCCGATCGTTTAGTATGTTGCTATTGCTTTCTTCATGACTTATACATGTTCCTATGACTATGAGATTATGCAACTCCCGTTTGTTGGAGGAACACTTTGTGTGCTACCAAATGTCACAACGTAAATGAGTGATTATAAAGGTGCTCTACAGGTGTCTCCAAAGGTACATGTTGGGTTGGCGTATTTCGAGATTAGGATTTGTCACTCCGATTGTCGGAGAGGTATCTCTGGGCCCTCTCGGTAATACACATCACATAAGCCTTGCAAGCATTGCAACTAATGAGTTAGTTGTGAGATGATGTATTACGGAACGAGTAAAGAGACTTGCCGGTAACGAGATTGAACTAGGTATGGGATACCGACGATCGAATCTCGGGCAAGTAACATACCGATGACAAAGGGAACAACGTATGTTGTTATGCGGTCTGACCGATAAAAGATCTTCGTAGAATATGTAGGAGCCAATATGAGCATCCAGGTTCCGCTATTGGTTATTGACCGGAGACGTGTCTCGGTCATGTCTACATTGTTCTCGAACCCGTAGGGTCCGCACACTTAAGGTTTCGATGACAGTTATATTATGAGTTTATGAGTTTTGATGTACCGAAGTTAGTTCAGAGTCCCAGATGTGATCACGGACATGACGAGGAGTCTCGAAATGGTCGAGACATAAAGATTGATATATTGGACGGCTATAATCGGACATCGGAAGTGTTCCGGGGAAGTTTCGGATAAAACGGGAGCACCGGGGGGTTACCGGAACCCCCCGAGGGGTTAACGGGCCTCATGGGCCTAAAGTGGAGAAGAGGAGGGGCTGCCAGGGCAGGCCGCGCGCCCCCTCTCCCCCTAGTCCGAATTTGACAAGGAGGGAGGGGCGGCGCCCCCCCTTTTCTTCTCTCCTTCCCCCTCTCCTACTTGGACAAGGAAAGGGAGGGGAGTCCTACTCCCGGTAGGAGTAGGACTCCTCCTGCGCGCCTCCTACTAGGGCCGGCCGCACCCTCCTTGGATCCTTTATATACGGAGGCAAGGGGCACCCCTAGACACACAAGCTGATCCACGTGATCATATTCTTAGCCGTGTGCGGTGCCCCCTTCCACCATAGTCCTCGATAATATTGTAGCGGTGCTTAGGCGAAGCCCTGCGATAGTAGTGAATCAAGATCGTCACCACGCCGTCGTGCTGACGGAACTCTTCCCCGACACTTTCCTAGACCGGAGTCCGGGGATCGTCATCGAGCTGAACATGTGCTAGAACTCGGAGGTGCCGTAGTTTCGGTGCTTGATCGGTCGGGCCATGAAGACGTACGACTACATCAACCAAGTTAACGCTTCCGTTGTCGATCTACAAGGGTACGTAGATCACACTCCCCCCCTCTCGTTGCTATGCATCACCATGATCTTGCGTGTGCGTAGGAATTTTTTTGAAATTACTACGAAACCCAACAGTGGCATCCGAGCCTAGGTTATATATGTTGATGTTATATGCACGAGTAGAACAAAAGTGAGTTGTGGGCAATATAAGTCATACTGCTTACCAGCATGTCATACTTTGGTTCGGCGGTATTGTTGGACGAAGCGGCCCGGACCGACATTACGCGTACGCTTACGCGAGACCGGTTCTCCCGACGTGCTTTGCACATAGGTGGCTTGCAGGTGACAGTTTCTCCAACTTTAGTTGAACCGAGTGTGGCTACGCCCGGTCCTTGCGAAGGTTAAAACAGCACCAACTTGACAAACTATCGTTGTGGTTTCGATGCGTAGGTAAGATTGGTTCTTGCTTAAGCCCGTAGCAGCCACGTAAAACTTGCAACAACAAAGTAGAGGACGTCTAACTTGTTTTTGCAGGGCATGTTGTGATGTGATATGGTCAAGACATGATGTTAAATTTTATTGTATGAGATGATCATGTTTTGTAACCGAGTTATCGGCAACTGGTAGGAGCCATATGGTTGTCGCTTTATTGTATGCAATGCAACTCGCGCTATAATGCTTTACTTTATCACTAAGCGGTAGCAATAGTCGTGGAAGCATAAGATTGGCGAGACGACAACGATGCTACGATGGTGATCAAGGTGTCGCGCCGGTGATGATGGTGATCATGACGGTACTTCAGAGATGGAGATCACAAGTACAAGAAGATGATGGCCATATCATATCACTTATATTGATTGCATGTGATGTTTATCTTTTATGCATCTTATCTTGCTTTGATTGACGGTAGCATTATAAAGATGATCTCTCACTAATTATCAAGAAGTGTTCTCCCTGAGTATGCACCGTTGCGAAAGTTCTTCGTGCTGAGACACCACGTGATGATCGGGTGTGATAGGCTCTATGTTCAAATACAACGGGTGCAAAACAGTTGCACACGCAGAATACTCAGGTTATACTTGACGAGCCAAGCATATACAGATATGGCCTCGGGGCACAGAGACTGAAAGGTCGAGCGTGAATCATATAGTAGATATGATCAACATAGTGATGTTCACCAATGAAACTACTCCATCTCACGTGATGATCGGACATGGTTTAGTTGATTTGGATCACGGAATCACTTAGAAGATTAGAGGGATGTCTATCTAAGTGGGAGTTCTTTAAATATGATTAATTGAACCTAAATTTACCATGAACTTAGTACCTGATAGTATCTTGCTTGTTTATGTTTGATTGTAGATAGATGGCCCGTGCTGTTGTTCCGTTGAATTTTAATGCGTTCCTTGAGAAAGCAAAGTTGAAAGATGATGGTAGCAATTACACGGACTGGGTCCGTAACTTGAGGATTATCCTCATTGCTGCACAGAAGAATTACGTCTTGGAAGCACCGCTGGGTGCCAGGCCTGCTGCTGGAGCAACACCAGATGTTATGAACGTCTGGTAGAGCAAAGCTGATGACTACTCAATAGTTCACTGTGCCATGCTTTACGGCTTAGAATCGGGACTTCAACGACGTTTTGAACATCATGGAGCATATGAGATGTTCCAGGAGTTGAAGTTAATATTTCAAGCAAATGCCCGGATTGAGAGATATGAAGTCTCCAATAAATTCTATAGCTGCAAGATGGAGGAGAACAGTTCTGTCAGTGAGCATATACTCAAAATGTCTGGGTATAATAATCACTTGATTCAATTGGGAGTTAATCTTCCAGATGATTGCGTCATTGACAGAATTCTCCAATCACTGCCACCAAGCTACAAGAGCTTCATGATGAACTATAATATGCAAGGGATGAATAATACTATTCCCGAGCTCTTCGCAATGCTGAAAGCTGCGGAGGTAGAAATCAAGAAGGAGCATCAAGTGTTGATGGTCAACAAGACCACTAGTTTCAAGAAAAAGGGCAAAGGGAAGAAGAAGGGGAACTTCGAAAAGAACAACAAGCAAGTTGCTACTCAAGAGAAGAAACCCAAACCTGGACCTAAGCCTGAAACTGAGTGCTTCTACTGCAAGCAGACTGGTCACTGGAAGCGGAACTGCCCCAAGTATTTGGCGGATAAGAAGGATGGCAAGGTGAACGAAGGTATATGTGATATACATGTTATTGATGTGTACCTTACTAATGCTCGCAGTAGCACCTGGGTATTTGATACTGGTTCTGTTGCTAATATTTGCAACTCGAAACAGGGACTACAGATTAAGCGAAGATTGGCTAAGGACGAGGTGACGATGCGCGTGGGAAACGGTTCCAAAGTCGATGTGATCGCAGTCGGCATGCTACCTCTACATCTACCTTCGGGATTAATATTAGACCTAAATAATTGTTATTTGGTGCCAGCGTTAAGCATGAACATTATATCTGGATCTTGTTTGATGTGAGACGGTTATTCATTTAAATCTGAGAATAATGGTTGTTCTATTTATATGAGTAATATCTTTTATGGTCATGCACCCTTAAAGAGTGGTCTATTTTTATTGAATCTCGATAGTAGTGACACACATATTCATAGTGTTGAAGCCAAAAGATGCAGAGTTGATAATGATAGTGCAACTTATTTATGGCACTGTCGTTTAGGTCATATCGGTGTAAAGCGCATGAAGAAACTCCATACTGATGGACTTTTGGAACCACTTGATTATGAATCACTTGGTACTTGCGAACCGTGCCTCATGGGCAAGATGACCAAAACACCGTTCTCCGGTACTATGGAGAGAGCAACAGATTTGTTGGAAATCATACATACAGATGTATGTGGTCCGATGAATATTGAGGCTCGTAGCGGATATCGTTATTTTCTCACCTTCATAGATGACTTAAGCAGATATGGGTATATCTACTTAATGAAACACAAGTCTGAAACATTTGAAAAGTTCAAAGAATTTCAGAG
Source organism: Triticum aestivum (assembly GCF_018294505.1). Classification (NCBI taxonomy): domain Eukaryota; kingdom Viridiplantae; phylum Streptophyta; class Magnoliopsida; order Poales; family Poaceae; genus Triticum; species Triticum aestivum. Next base: position 593,588,550 of record NC_057809.1, read on the forward strand.
TGAAGTAGAAAATCATCGTAACAAGAAAATAAAATTTCTACGATCTGATCGTGAAGGAGAATATTTGAGTTACGAGTTTGGTGTACATTTGAAAAATTGTGGAATAGTTTCGCAACTCACGCCACCTGGAACACCACAGCGTAATGGTGTGTCCGAACGTCGTAATCGTACTTTACTAGATATGGTGCGATCTATGATGTCTCTTACTGATTTACCGCTATCATTTTGGGATACACTCTAGAGACGGCTGCATTCACATTAAATAGGGCACCATCAAAATCCGCTGAGATGACGCCTTATGAACCGTGGTTTGGCAAGAATCCAAAGTTGTCGTTTCTGAAAGTTTGGGGTTGCGATGCTTATGCGAAAAAGCTTCAACCTGATAAGCTCGAACCCAAATCGGAGAAATGTGTCTTCATAGGATATCCAAAGGAAACTATTGAATACACCTTCTATCATAGATCTGAAGGCAAGACTTTTGTTGCTAAATTCGGAAACTTTCTGGAGAAGGAGTTTCTCTCGAAAGAAGTGAGTGGGAGGAAAGTAGAACTTGACGAGGTAACTGTACCTGCTCCCTTATTGGAAAGTAGTGCATCACAGAAAACTGTTTCAGTGACACCTACACTAGTTAGTGAGGAAGCTAATGATGATGATCATGAAACTTCAGAACAAGATACTACTGAACCTCGTAGATCAACCAGAGTGAGATCCGCGCCAGAGTGGTACGGTAATCCTGTTCTGGAAGTCATGCTACTAGATCATGATGAACCTACGAACTATGAAGAAGCGATGGTGATCCCAGATTCCGCAAAATGGCTTGAAGCCATGAAATCTGAGATGGGATCCATGTATGAGAACAAAGTATGGACTTTGGTTGACTTGCCCGATGATCGGCAAGCAATTGAGAATAAATGGATCTTCAAGAAGAAGACTGACGCTGACGGTAATATTACTGTCTACAAAGCTCGACTTGTCGCAAAAGGTTTTCGGCAAGTTCAAGGGATTGACTACGATGAGACCTTCTCACCCGTAGCGATGCTTAAGTCTGTCCGAATCATGTTAACAATTTCCGCATTTTATGATTATGAAATTTGGCAGATGGATGTCAAAACTGCATTCCTGAATGGATTTCTGGAAGAAGAGTTGTATATGATGCAACCAGAAGGTTTTGTCGATCCAAAGGGAGCTAACAAAGTGTGCAAGATCCAGCGATCCATTTATGGACTCGTGCAAGCCTCTCAGAGTTGGAATAAACGCTTTGATAGTGTGATCAAAGCATTTGGTTTTATATAGACTTTTGGAGAAGCCTGTATTTACAAGAAAGTGAGTGGGAGCTCTGTAGCATTTCTGATATTATATGTGGATGACATATTACTAATTGGAAATGATATAGAATTTCTGGATAGCATAAAAGGATACTTGAATGAGAGTTTTTCAATGAAAGACCTCGGTGAAGCTGCTTACATATTAGGCATTAAGATCTATAGAGATAGATCAAGACGCTTAATTGGACTTTCACAAAGCACATACCTTGACAAAGTTTTGAAGAAGTTCAAAATGGATCAAGCAAAGAAAGGGTTCTTGCCTGTGTTACAAGGTGTGAAGTTGAGTAAGACTCAATGCCCGACCACTGCAGAAGATAGAGAGAAAATGAAAGATGTTCCCTATGCTTCAGCCATAGGCTCTATCATGTATGCAATGCTGTGTACTAGACCTGATGTGTGCCTTGCTATAAGTCTAGCAGGGGGGTACCAAAGTGATCCAGGAGTGGATCACTGGACAACGGTCAAGTACATCCTGAAATACCTGAAAAGGACTAAGGATATGTTTCTCATATATGGAGGTGACAAAGAGCTCATCGTAAAAGGTTACGTTGATGCAAGCTTTCACACTAATCCGGACGATTCTAAAACGCAAACCGGATACGTGTTTACATTAAACGGCAGGGCTGTCAGTTGGTGCAGTTCTAAACAAAGCGTTGTAGCGGGATCTACATGTGAAGCGGAGTACATAGCTGCTTCGGAAGCAGCAAATGAAGGAGTCTGGATGAAGGAGTTCATATCCGATCTAGGTGTCATACCTAGTGCATCGGGTCCAATGAAAATCTTTTGTGACAATACTGGTGCAATTGCCTTGGCAAAGGAATCCAGATTTCACAAGAGAACCAAGCACATCAAAAGACGCTTCAATTCCATCCGGGATCTAGTCCAGGTGGGAGACATAGAGATTTGCAAGATACATACGGATCTGAATGTTGCAGACCCGTTGACTAAGCCTCTTCCACGAGCAAAGCATGATCAACACCAAGGCTCCATGGGTGTTAGAATCATTACTATGTAATCTAGATTATTGACTCTAGTGCAAGTGGGAGACTGAAGGAAATATGTCCTAGAGGCAATAATAAAGTTACTATTTATTTCCTTATATCATGATAAATGTTTATTATTCATGCTAGAATTGTATTAACCGGAAACATAATACATGTGTGAATACATAGAAAAACAGAGTGTCACTAGTATGCCTCTACTTGACTAGCTCGTTAATCAAAGATGGTTATGTTTCCTAACCATAAACAAAGAGTTGTTATTTGATTAACGGGATCACATCATTAGGTGAATGATCTGATTGACATGACCCATTCCATTAGCTTAGCACCCGATCATTTAGTATGTTGCTATTGCTTTCTTCATGACTTATACATGTTCCTATGACTATGAGATTATGCAACTCCCGTTTGCCGGAGGAACACTTTGTGTGCTATCGAACGTCACAACGTAAATGAGTGATTATAAAGGTGCTCTATAGGTGTCTCCAAAGGTACATGTTGGGTTGGCGTATTTTGAGATTAGGATTTGTCACTCCGATTGTCGGAGAGGTATCTCTGGGCCCTCTCAGTAATACACATCACATAAGCCTTGCAAGCATTGCAACTAATGAGTTAGTCGTGAGATGATGTATTACGGAATGAGTAAAGAGACTTGCCGGTAACGAGATTGAACTAGGTATGGGATACCGACGATCGAATCTCAGGCAAGTAACATACCGATGACAAAGGGAACAACGTATGTTGTTATGCGGTCTGACCAATAAAAGATCTTCGTAGAATATGTAGGAGCCAATATGAGCATCCAGGTTCCGCTATTGGTTATTGACCAGAGACGTGTCTCGGTCATGTCTACATTGTTCTCGAACCCGTAGGGTCCGCACGCTTAAGGTTTCGATGACAGTTATATTATGAGTTTATGAGTTTTGATGTACCGAAGTTAGTTCGGAGTCCCGGATGTGATCACGGACATGACGAGGAGTCTCGAAATGGTTGAGACATAAAGATTGATATATTGGACGGCTATATTCGGACACCGGAAGTGTTCCTGGGAAGTTTCGGATAAAACTGGAGCACCGGGGGGTTACCGGAACCCCCCGGGGGGTTAATGGGCCTCATGGGCCTAAAGTGGAGAAGAGGAGGGGCTGCCAGGGCAGGCCGCGCGCCCCCTCTCCCCCTAGTCCGAATTGGACAAGGAGGGAGGGGCGGCGCCCCCCTTTTCTTCTCTCCTTCCCCCTCTCCTACTTGGACAAGGAAAGGGAGGGGAGTCCTACTCCCGGTAGGAGTAGGACTCCTCCTGCGCGCCTCCTACTAGGGCCGGCCGCACCCCCCTTGGATCCTTTATATACGGAGGCAAGGGGCACCCCTAGACACACAAGTTGATCCACGTGATCATATTCTTAGCCGTGTGTGGTGCCCCCTTCCACCATAGTCCTCGATAATATTGTAGCGGTGCTTAGGCGAAGCCCTGCGACAGTAGTACATCAAGATCGTCACCACGCCGTCGTGCTGACGGAACTCTTTCCCGACACTTTGCTGGATCGGAGTCCGGGGATCGTCATTGAGCTGAACGTGTGCTAGAACTCGGAGGTGCCGTAGTTTCGGTGCTTGATCGGTCGGGCCATGAAGACGTACGACTACATCAACCAAGTTAACGCTTCCGTTGTCGATCTACAAGGGTACGTAGATCACACTCCCCCCCCCTCTCATTGCTATGCATCACCACGATCTTGCGTGTGCGTAGGAAATTTTCTGAAATTACTACGAAACCCAACAGACACCTCCGTGATCTGCACACGTTTGGCTCAGTGACATCCCGCGAACTCACGATCCAGTAGAGCTTCGAGGGAGAGCTTCGTCAACACGACGGCATGATGATGGTGATGATGTTGCTACCGGAATAGGGCTTCGCCTAAGCACCGCTATGATATAACCGAGGTGGATTATGGTGGAGGGAGGCACCGCACATGGCTAAGAGATAAATGATCAACTTGTGTGTCCATGGGGTTCCCCCTCCCCCGTATATAAAGTAGTGGAGGAGGGGGAGGGGGCGGCCTCTCTAGGCGTGCCCAAGGGAGTCCTACTCCCACCGGGAGTAGGATTCCCCCTTCCCTTTTTTGGTTTTAGGAGAGAAGGAAGGAGGAGGAAGAAGGAAGGAAAGGGGGCCGGCCCCCTTCCCAATTCGGACTGGGCTTGGGAGGCGCACCCCCTTCCTTTGCTTCTTCTCCCTCTCTTCATCTAAGTCCCAACAAGGCTCATACACCTCCCGGGGGGTTCCGGTAACCCCCAGTGCTCCGGTACACTCCTGATTTCACCGAAAACCATTCCGATGTCCAAACATAGGCTTCCAATATATCGATCTTTATGTCTCGACCATTTTGAGACTCCTCGTCATGTTCGTGATCAAATCCAGGACTCCGAACTACCTTCGGTACATCAAAACACATAAACTTGTAATACCGATCGTCACCGAATGTTAAGCGTGCGGACACCGCGGGTTCCACAACTATGTAGACATGACCGAGATATGTCTCCGGTCGATAACCAATAGCGGAACCGGGATGCTCATATTGGCTCCTACATATTCTACGAAGATCTTTATCGGTCAAACCGCATAATGGTATACATTGTTCCCTTTGTCATCGGTATGTTACTTGCCCGAGATTCGATCGTCGGTATCCCAATACCTAGTTCAATCTCATTACCGGAAAGTCTCTTTACTCGTTCCATAATGCTACATCCCATAACTAACTCATTAGCTACATTGCTTGCAAGGCTTATAGTGATGTACATTACCGAGAGGGCCTAGAGATACCTCTCCAACAATCAGAGTGACAAATCCCAATCTTGATCCATGCCAACTTAACAAACACCATCGGAGACACCTGTAGAGCACCTTTATAATCACCCAGTTACGTTGTGAAGTTTGGTAGCACACAAAGTGTTCCTATGGTATTCGGGAGTTACATGATCTCATAGTCATAGGAACATGTGTAGTTATGGAGAAAGCAATAGCAACAAACTAAATGATCACCGTGCTATGCTAACGGATGGGTCAAGTCAATCACACCATTCTCTAATGATGTGATCCCGTTAATCAAATGACAAGTCATGTCTATGGTTAGGAAACATAACCATCATTGATTCAACAAGCTAGTCAAGTAGAGGCAAACTAGTGACACTCTGTTTGTCTATGTATTCACACATGTACTAAGTTTCCGGTTAATACAATTCTAGCATGAATGATAAAAATTTATCATAATATAAGGAAATATAAATAACAACTTTATTATTGCCTCTAGGGCATATTTCCTTCAGTCTCCCACTTGCACTAGAGTCGATAATCTAGATTACATTGTAATGATTCAAACACGCATGGAGTCTTGGTGCTGATCATGTTTTGCTCGTGAGAGAGGCTTAGTCAACGGGTCTGCAACATTCAGATCCGTATGTATCTTGCAAATCTCTATGTCTCCCTCCTTGACTTGATTGCGGATGGAATTGAAGCGTCTCTTGATGTGCTTGGTTCTCTTGTGAAATCTGGATTCCTTTGCCAAGGCAAGTTCTCCAGTATTGTCACAAAAGATTTTCATTGGACCCGATGCACTAGGTATGACACCTAGATCGGATATTATTTCCTTCATGCAGACTCATTCATTTGCTGCTTCCGAAGCAGCTATGTATTCCGCTTCACACGTAGATCCCGCCACGATGCTCTGCTTGGAACTGCACCAACTGACAACTCCACCATTTAATAAAAACATGTATTCGGTTTATGACTTAGAGTCATCCGGATCAGTGTCAAAGCTTTCATTGACGTAACCGTTTACGGCGAGCTCTTTGTAACCTCCATATTTGAGAAACATATCCTTAGTTCTTTTCAGGTATTTCAGGATGTTCTTGACCGTTGTCCAGTGATCCACTCCTGGATTACTTTGGTACCTCCCTGCTAAACTTATAGCAGGGCACACATCAGGTCTGGTACACAACATTGCATACATGATAGAGCCTATGGCTGAAGCATAGGGAACACCTTTCATTTTCTCTCTATCTTCTGCAGTGGTCAGACATTGAGTCTGACTCAACTTCACACCTTGTAATACATACAAGAACCCTTTCTTTGCCCGATCCATTTTGAACTTCTTCAAAACTTTATAAAGGTATGTGCTTTGTGAAAGTCCAATTAAGCGTCTTGATCTATCTCTATAGATCTTGATGCCCAATATATAAGCTGCTTCACCGAGGTCTTTCATTGAAAAATTCTTATTCAAGTATCCTTTTATGCTATTCAGAAATTCAGTATTATTTCCAATTAACAATATGTCATCTACATATAATATCAGAAATGGTACGAAGCTCCCACTCACTTTCTTGTAAATACATGCTTCTCCAAAAGTCTATATAAAACCATATGATTTGATCACACTATCAAAGCATATATTCCAACTCCGAGAGGCTTGCACTAGTCCATAAATGGATCGATGGAGCTTGCACACTTTGTTAGCACCTTTTGGATCGATAAAACCTTCTGCTTGCATCATATACAACTCTTCTTTAAGATATCCATTAAGGAATGCAGTTTTGACATCCATTTGCCAAATTTCATAATCATAAAATCTAGCAAACGCTAACATGATTCAGACGGACTTAAGCATCGCTACGGGTGAGAAGGTCTCATCGTAGTCAACTCCTTGAACTTCTCGAAAACTTTTCGCAACAAGTCGAGCTTTGTAGACAGTAACAATATCGTCAGCGTCAGTCTTCTTCTTGAAGATCCAGTTATTCTCTATGGCCTGCCGATCATCGGGCAAGTCAACCAAAGTCCATACTTTGTTCTCATACATGGATCCCATCTCAGATTTCAAGGCTTCAAGCCATTTTGTGGAATCTGGACTCATCATCGCTTCCTCATAGTTCGTAGATTCATCATGGTCAAGTAACATGACTTCCAGAACAAGATTACCGTACCACTCTGGTGCGGATCTTATTCTGGCTGACCTACGAGGTTCGGTAGTAACTTGATCAGAAGTTTCATTATCATCATCATTAGCTTCCTCACTTACTTGTTAGGAATCACTGGAACTGATTTTAGTTATGAACTACTTTCCAATAAGGGAGAAGGTACAATTACCTCGTCAAGTTCTACTTTCCTCACACTCACTTCTTTTGAGAGAAACTCCTTCTCTAGAAAGGATCCATTCTTAGCAACGAATATCTTGCCTTCGGATCTGTGATAGAAGGTGTACCCAACAGTCTCCTTTGGGTATCCTATGAAGACACATTTCTCCGATTTGGGTTCGAGCTTATCAGGTTGAAGCTTTTTCACATAAGCATGGCAGCCCCAAACTTTAAGAAATGACAACCTGGGTTTCTTGCCAAACCATAGTTCATAAGGTGTCGTCTCGACGGATTTAGATGGTGCCACATTTAATGTGAATGTAGATATCTCTAAAGCGTAACCCCAAAACGATAGCGGTAAATCAGTGAGAGACATCATAGATTGCACCATATCTAGTAAAGTGCGATTATGACGTTCGGACACACCCTTACACTGTGGTGTTCCAGGTGGCGTGAGTTGTGAAACTATTCCGCATTGTTTCAAATGAAGGCCAAACTCATAACTCAAATATTCACCTCCACGATCAGAATGTAGAAACTTGATTTTCTTGTTACGATGATTTTCCACTTCACTCTGAAATTCTTTGAACTTTTCAAATGTTTCAGACTTATGTTTCATTCAGTAGATATACCCATATCTTCTCAAATCATCTGTGAAGGTGAGAAAATAACGATATCCGCCGCGAGCTTTAATGTTCATTGGACCACATACATCAGTATGTATGATTTCCAATAACTCTGTTGCTCGCTCCATTGTTCCAGAGAACGGAGTTTTAGTTATCTTGCCCATGAGGCATGGTTCGCAAGTACCAAGTGATTCATGATAAAGTGATTCCAGAAGTCCATCAGAATGGAGTTTCTTCATGCGCTTTACACCAATATGACATAAACGGCAGTGCCACAAACAAGTTGCACTATCATTATCAACTCTGCATCTTTTGGATTCAATACTATGAACATGTGTATCACTACTATCAAGATTTAGTAAAAAATAGACCACTCATCAGGGGTGCATTACCATAAAAATAATACTCATATAAATAGAACAACCATTATTCTCTGATTTAAATGAATAATCGTCTCGCATCAAAAAAGATCCAGACATAATGTTCATGCTCAACGCTTGCACCAAATAACAATTATTTAGGTCTAATACTAATCCCGAAGGTAGATGTAGAGGTAGCGTGCCAACGGCGATCACATCGACTTTGGAACCATTTCCCACGCGCATCGTCATCTCGTCCTTAGCCAATCTTCACTTTAATCCGTAGCCCCTGTTTGGAGTTGCAAATGTTAGCAACTGAACTAGTATCAAATACCCAGGCACTACTGCGAGCATTACACTACAAAAAAAGACACATCCATGACATTTTGGGCTGAACAAAAATCTTTTCTGTCATACTTATGAGACTTCTATGACGATAGTATTGACAAAACCCGGTATCATCATAGATGTGGTGGGGTCCTACTTCTATGACAAAAAATCATGACAGAAAATGGGCTTTTCGTCCAGGGCGGGCCGGAGACGCAGCTGCATGACATTCTTTGGGCCGTCCATGACGGAAAAAACCGTGGTAGAAGCGAGGGGAAGGAAACTATCGGGGTGTTCACGATTACGGAGGGTGGTTGGGGCCGAGCGATGCGCGTTTCTCTCGTAAACGCACGCGCGTGGGTGCGAGGCATTGGGCTCTAACTTCACCCAAGCGATGGCACTACAGGCTACGCGTTACTGAACCCAAGAGATCGATCAATGGCTGTTAACTGAACCCGATCGAGCGATTCCTTTGCTACTGCTGCTAACTAAAGCCGATCGATGCCACCTCTAGATGAACAGTGCGCGTTGCGGGAGGGGGGGGGTTGATGAACATTTCCTGGTGGGGGTGGATGAACAGGACCCTGGGGTGTTGCCTCTAGATGAACAGGACCCCGATCAATCGAGCCGGTTGGGGCTGGATGAACAGGACCCTGCTACCTCTTGAGCACTGCATTGGTTTTCCCCGAAGAGAAAGGGATGATGCAGCAAAGTAGCGTAAGTATTTCCCTCAGTTTTTGAGAACCAAGGTATCAATCCAGTAGGAGGCTACGCGCGAGTCCCTCGTACCTGCACAAAACAAATAAATCCTCGCAACCAACGCCAAAAGGGGTTGTCTATCCCTATGAGGCCACTTACGAGAGTGAGATCTGATAGATATGATAAATATAATATTTTTGTTATTTTTATCATAAAGATGCAAAGTAAAATAAAGGCAAAGTAAATAGCAAAGTAGTAGGAGAACAATATGATAAACATAGACCCGGGGGCCATAGGTTTCACTAGTGGCTTCTCTCGAGAGCATAAGTATTCTACGGTGGGTGAACAAATTACTGCTGAACAATTGATAGAATTGAGCATAGTTATGAGAATATCTAGGCATGATCATGTATATAGGTATCACGTCCGAGACAAGTAGACCTACTCCTACCTGCATCTACTACTATTACTCCACTCATCGACCGCTATCCAGCATGCATCGAGAGTATTAAGTTAAAAACAGAGTAACGCCTTAAGCAAGATGACATGATGTAGAGGGATAGACTCATGAAATATGAAGAAAACACCATTTTGTTATCCTCTATGGCAACAATACAATACGTGCCTTACTGCCCTTACTGTCACCGGGAAAGGACACCGCAAGATTGAACCCAAAGCTAAGCACTTCTCCCATTGCAAGAAAGATCAATCTAGTATGCCAAACCAAACTGATAATTTGAAGAGACTAGCAAAGATAACCAATCATACATAAAAGAATTCAGAGAAGATTCAAATATTATTCATAGATAGACTTGATCATAAACCCACAATTCATCGGTCTCAACAAACACACCGCAAAAAGAAGATTACATCGAATAGATCTCCACAAGAGAGGGGGAGAACATTGTATTGGGATCCAAAAAGAGAGAAGAAGACATCTAGCTACTAACTATGGACCCGTAGGTCTGAGATAAACTACTCACACTTCATCGGAGGGGCTATGGTGTTGACGTAGAAGCCCTCCGTGATCGATGCCCCCTCCGGCGGAGCTCCGGAACAGGCCCCAAGATGGGATCTCGTGGATATAGAAAGTTACGACGGTGGAATTAGGGTTTTGGGTCTTGCTCTGATCGTTTGGGGGTACGTGGGTATATATAGGAGGAAGAAGTATGTCGGTGGAGCAATAGGGGGCCCACGAGGGTGGGGGCGCGCCTGGGGGGTAGGCGCGCCCCCTACCTCGTGGCCTCCTCCTTTGTTTCTTGACGTAGGGTCCAAGTATCCTGGATCATGTTCGGTGAGAAAATCACGTTCCCAAAGGTTTCATTCCGTTTGGACTCCGTTTGATATTCCTTTTCTTTGAAACCCTAAAATAGACAAAAACAACAATTCTGGGCTGGGCCTCCGGTTAATAGGTTAGTCCCAAAAATAATATAAAAGTGGAAAATAAAGCCCAATAATGTCCAAAACAGTAGATAATATAGCATGGAGCAATCAAAAATTATAGATACTTTGGAGACGTATCAAGCATCCCCAAACTTAATTCCTGCTCGTCCTCGAGTAGGTAAATGATAAAAACGGAATTTTTGATGCGGAGTGCTACTTGACATAATTTCAATGTAATTCTTCGTAATAGTGGCATTAATATTCAGATCCAAAAGATTCAAGATAAAAGTTCATATTTACATAAAAATAATAATACTTCAAGCATACTAACTAAGTAATTATGTCTTCTCAAAATAACATGGCCACAGCAAGTTCATCCGTACAAAATCATATAGTTTAGTCATGCTCCATTTTCATCACACAAGAATGCTCTCATCATGCACAACCCCGATGACAAGCCAAGCAATTGTTTCATACTTTAGCAATCTCAAACCTATAAACTTTCACGCAATATATGAGCGCGAGCCATGGACATAGCACTATGGGTGGAATATAATATGATGATGGGGGTTGTGTGGAGAAGACAAAAAGGGAGAAAGTCTAACATCAACGAGGCTAATCAATGGGCTATGGAGATGCCCATCGATTGATGTAAATGCAAGGAGTAGGGATTGCCATGCAACGGATGCACTAGAGCTATAAATGTATGAAAGCTCAACAAAAGAAACTAAATGGGTGTGCATCCAACTTGCTTGCTCATGAAGACCTAGGGCACATGAGGAGGCCCGTTGTTGGAATATACAAGCCAAGTTATATAATAAAAATTCCCACTAGTATATGAAAGTGACAAAACAAAAGACTCTCTATCATGAAGATTATGGTGCTACTTTGAAGCACAAGTGTGGCAAAGGATAGTAGCATTGTCCCTTCTCTCTTTTTCTCTCATTTTTTTGGGCCTTCTCTTTTTTATGGCCTTTCTTTTCTTTTATTTTTATATTCCTCACATGGGACAATGCTCTATAAAATGATGACCATCACACTTCTATTTATTTACAACTCAATGATTACAACTCGATACTAGAACAAAAGATGACTCTATATGAATGCCTCCGGCGGTGTACCGGGATATGCAATGAATCAAGAGTGACATGTATGAAAGAATTATGAACGATGGCTTTGCCACAAATACTATGTCAACTACATGATCATGCTAAGCAATATGACAATGATGATGTGTGATGATAAAAGGAATGGTGGAAAGTTGCATGGCAATATATCTTGGAATGGCTATGGAAATGCCATAATAGGTAGGTATGGTGACTGTTTTGAGGAAGATATAAGGAGGTTTATGTGTGAAAGAGCGTATCATATCACGGGATTTGGATGCACCGGCGAAGTTTGCACCAACTCTCAATGTGAGAAAGGGCAATGCACGGTACCGAAGAGGCTATCAATGATGGAAGGGTGAGAGCGCGTATAATCCATGGACTCAACATTACTCATAAAGAACTCACATAATTATTGCAAAATCTACAAGTCATCAAAAACCAAGCACTACGCGCATGCTCCTAGGGGGATAGATTGGTAGGAAAAGACCATCGCTCGTCCCCAACAGCCACTCATAAGGAGGACAATCAAAGAACACCTCATGTTTCAAATTTGTTACATAACGTTTACCATACGTGCATGCTACGGGACTTGCAAACTTCAACACAAGCACTTCTCAAATTCACAACTACTCAACTAGCAGGACTTTGATATTATTACCTCCATATCTCAACACAATCATCAAGCATCAAACTTCTCTTAGTATTCAAAACACTCATAAGAATTATTTTTACTAATCTTGAATACCTAGCATATTAGGATTATTTAAGAAAATTACCATGGTATTTAAGACTCTCAATATAATCTAAGTGAAGCATGAGAGATCAATAGTTTCTATAAAACAAATCCACCACCGTGCTCTAAAAGATATAAGTGAAGTACTAGAGCAAAACTATATAACTCAAAAGATATAAGCGAAGCACATAGAGTATTCTAACAAATTCCAAATCATGTATGGCTCTCTCAGAATGTGCGTACAGCAAGGATGATTGTGGTAAACTAAAAATCAAATACTCAAATCATACAAGACGCTCCAAGCAAAACACATATCATGTGGTGAATAAAAATATAGCTCCAAGTAAAGTTACCGATAGAAGTAAACGAAAGAGGGGATGCCTTCCGGGGCATCCCCAAGCTTGGGCTTTTAGGTGTACTTAGATTATCTTGGGGGTTCCACATCCCCAAGCTTAGGCTCTTGCAACTCCTTGTTCCATAATCCATCAAATCTTTACCCAAAACTTGAAAACTTCACAACAAAAAAACTCAAAGTAGAATATCTTGTGAGCTCCGTTAGCGAAAGAAAACAAAATACCACTTCAAGATACTGTAATGAACTCATTATTTATTTGTATTGGTGTTAAACCTACTGTATTACAACTTCTCTATGGTTTATAAACTATTTTACTAGCCATAGATTCATCAAAATAAGCAAACAACACACGAAAAACAGAATCTGTGAAAAACAGAACAGTCTGTAGTAATCTGTAGCTAGCGCAAGATCTGGAACCCCAAAAATTCTAAAATAAATTGCTGGAAGTGAGTAATTTATCTATTAATTATCTGCAAAAATAATTAACTAAATATCAATTTCAAAATAAAAATGGCAGCAGTTCTCGTGAGCGCTAAACTTTCTGTTTTTTTACAGAAAGATATCAAGACTTTTCCCAAGTCTTCCCAACGGTTCTACTTGGCACAAACACTAATTAAACACAAAAAACACAACCAAAACAGGAGAAAAAAGCAAGGAATAAAAATAAAATTGGGTTGCCTCCCAACAAGCGCTAGCGTTTAATGCCCCTAGCTAGGCTTAAAAAGAAAGGATAGATCTAGGTATTGCCATCTTTGGTAGGCAATCCATAAGTGGCTCTCATAATATATTCATAAGGTAATTTAATTTTATTTCTAGGAAAGTTTTCCATTCCTTTCCTTAACGGAAATTGGAATCTAATATTTCCTTCCTTCATATCAATAATTGCACCAATCGTTCTAAGGAAAGGTCTACCAAGAATAATAGGACATGAAGGATTGCAGTCTGTGTCAAGAACAATAAAATCTACGGGCACATAATTACTATTTTCAACAATAAGAACATCATTAATTCTTCCCATAGGTTTCTAAATAGTGGAATCCGCAAGGTGCTAGTTTAGAGAGAAATCATCAAAATCACGAATCCTAACAAATCACACAAAGTCTTTGGAATCGTGGAAACACTAGCACCCAAATTACATAAAGCATAGAACTCATGATCTTTAATCTTAATTTTAATAGTTGTTTCCCACTCATCATAAAGTTTTCTAGGGATAGAAACTTCCAATTCAAGTTTTTCTTCATAAGATTGCATCAAGGCATCAACTATATGTTTAGTAAACACTTTATTTTGACTATAAGCATGAGGAGAATTTAGCACGGATTGCAACAAGGAAATACAATCAATCAAAGAGCAATTTTCATAATTAAATTCCTTGAAATCCAAAATAGTGGGTTTAGCAACATCTAGGGTTTTAATTTTTTCGATCCTACTTTCATCAATTCTAGCATCAAGATCTAAAAACTCTGATTTTTTTTGAATGCCTTCTAGGTAAAGGTGGATCAGTCCCATCATTATTAAGATTCATATTGAAAAACAAAGATTTAATAGGGGACACATCAATAACTTTTAGATCTTCATCTTTATTTTCATAGGAACTAGAAGAACACGCTCTTATAAAGGCATCTTTCTTAGCACGCATCCTAGCGGTTCTTTCTTTGCACTCATCAATGGAAATTCTCATGGCTTTGAGAGACTCATTGATATCATGCTTAGGTGTAATAGATCTAAGTTTCAAAGAATCAACATCAAGAGAAATTCTATCAATGTTCCTAGCCAAATCATCAATCTTAAGCAATTTTTCTTCAATCAAAGCATTGAAATTATTTTGCAAAGTAATAAATTCTTTAATATTAGATTCAAAATCAGAGGGCATCTTATTATAATTTCCATAAGAATTGTTGTAGGAATTACCATAATTATTAGAGGGATTACTAGGATAAGGCCTAGGATTAAAATTTCCCCTATACGCGTTGTTACCAAAATTATTCCTACCAACAAAATCCACATCCATAGATTCATTATTATTATCAATCAAAGTAGACAAGGGCATATCATTAGGATCAGAAGAAACACTCTTACTAGCAAATAATTTCATATTCATCCATCTTTCCACTCAAAACATTAATTTCTTCTATCTCATGCACCTTTTTATTAGTAGATCTTTTAGTATGCCATTGAGAATAATTAACCATAATATTATCTAGAAGTTTAGTAGATTCTCCTAAAGTGATTTCCATAAAAGTGCCTCCCGCGTCCGAATCTAAAAGATTTCTAGAAGCAAAATTCAATCCGGCATAAATTTTTTGTATAATCATCCACAAATTCAAACCATGAGTAGGGCAATTACTTATCATTAGTTGCATCCTCTCCCAAGCTTGTGCAACATGTTCATGATCAAGTTGCTTAAAATTCATAATATCGTTTCTAAGGGAGATGATCTTAGCGGGAGGAAAATACTTAGAGATAAAAGCATCTTTGCACTTGTTCCAAGAATCAATACTATTTTTAGGCAAAGACGAAAACCAAGCTTTAGCACGATATCTAAGAGAAAAAGGAAATAGCTTCAATTTGATAATATCATTATCCACATATTTCTTCTTTTTCATATCACACAAATCAACGAAGCTATTTAGATGGGTAGCGGCATATTCACTAGGAAGGCCGGAAAATGGTTCTTTCATGAAAAGATTCAGCAAAGCGGCATTAATTTCACAAGATTCAGCATCGGTAAGAGGAGCAATCGGAGTGCTAATAAAATCATTGTTGTTGGTATTGGTAAAGTTACACAATTTAGTGTTGTCTTGAGACATAGTGACAAGAAAGCAATCCAACACACAGGCAAACATAAAGCAAGCGGGCAAAAAGAGGCAAATAGAGAAAGAGAGGGAGGATAGAGAGAGAGGGCGAACAAAACGGCAAGGGTGAAGTGGGGGAGAGGAAAACGAGAGGCAAATGGCCAATAATGTAATGCGGGAGATAAGGATTGTGATGGGTACTTGGTATGTTGACTTTTGCGTAGGCGCCAGAAATGGATCGTTGTTGGAAGTAAAATCTTGACTTGCGCGAACCTCCCCGACAACGGTGCCAGAAATTCTTCTTGCTACCTCTTGAGCACTACGCTGGATTTCCCCGAAGAGGGAAGGATGATGCAGCAAAGTAGCGTAAGTATTTCCCTCAGTTTTTGAGAACCAAGGTATCAATCCAGTAGGAGGTTGCGCGCGCGTCCCCTAGTACCTGCACAAAGAAAATAACTCCTCACAACCAACGCGATAAGGGGTTGTCAATCCCTTCACGGTCACTTACGAGAGTGAGATCTGATAGATATGATAAGATAGTATTTTTGGTATTTTTGTGATAAAAATGCAAAGTAAAATAAAGGCAAAGTAAAAGCAAAGGAAATAACTAAGTATTGGAAGATTAATATGATAAAGATAGACTCGGGGGGCATAGGTTTCACTAGTGGCTTCTCTCAAGAGCATAAGTATTTTACGATGGGTGAACGAATTACTATTGAGCAATTGACAGAATTGAGCATAGTTATGAGCATATCTAGGTATGATCATGTATATAGGCATCACGTCTGAGACAAGTAGACCGACTCGTGCCTACATCTACTACTATTTCTTCACTCATCGACCGCTATCCAGCATGCATCTAGAGTATTAAGTTCATGAAAACAGAGTAATGCCTTAAGCAAGATGACATGATGTAGAGGGATAAATTCATGCAATATGATAAAAAAACCATCTTGTTATCCTCGATGGCAACAATACAATATGTGCCTTGCTGCCCCTACTGTCACTGGGAAAGGACACCGTAAGATTGAACCCAAAGCTAAGCACTTCTACCATTGCAAGAAATATCAATCTAGTAGGCCAAACCAAACTGATAATTCAAAGAGACTTGCAAAGATAACCAATCATACATAAAAGAATTCGGAGAAGATTAAAATATTGTTCATAGATAAACTTGATCATAAACCCACAATTCATTGGTCTCAACAAACACAACGCAAAAAGAAGATTACATCAAATAGATCTCCACAAGAGAGGGGGAGAACATTGTATTGAGATCCAAAAAGAGAGAAGAAGCCATCTAGCTAATAACTATGGTCCCGAAGGTCTGAGGTAAACTACTCACACTTCATCGGAGAGGCTATGGTGTTGATGTAGAAGCCCTCCATGATGGATACCCCCTCCGGCGGAGCTCCGGAACAGGCCCCAAGATGGTATCTCATGGATACAGAAAGTTGCGGTAGTGGAATTACGGTTTTGGCTTTGTATCTGATCGTTTGGGGGTACGTAGGTATATATAGGAGTAAGGAGTACGTCGCTGGAGCAATAGGGGGCCCATGAGGGTGGAGGGCGCGCCTAGGGGGGTAGGCGCGCCCCCTACCTCGTGTCCTCCTCCTTTGTTTCTTGACGTAGGGTCCAAGTCTCCTGGACCATGTTCGGCGAGAAAATCACGTTCCCGAAGGTTTCATTCCGTTTGGACTCCGTTTGATATTCCTATTTTTCGAAACCCTAAAATAGGCAAAAACAGCAATTCTGGGCTGGGCCTCCGGTTAATAGGTTAGTTCCAAAAAAATATAAAAGTGGAAAATAAAGCCCAATAATGTCCAAAACAGTAGATAATATAGCATGGAGCAATCACAAATTATAGATACGTTGGAGCCGTATCAAGCCGTTGGATGGACATCCAACAGTCACTGCTTGTGCGTCAACCTTTTTTTAGGAAAGCCTCAAATCTGTGGAAAACAACATACAACCCATCTGCCATTATTTCTAATAATTTACAGCCCATTTGCTAATTATTAAGGTTTTTTGGAGCCCATATTCTTTTTGTTAGCATTACAGCCCATATTGTGGCCATTGTTAAAAAAATATACGAAATGTTGCATATTTCGGTGCGGTCCGAGCTGTTTTTAATCCCGAAATTATGAGTCACATTCAAACTGATTTTAAAAATAAATGTAATCAATATAAAATCCAACAAATTGTCCACGCATAGAAATTAATGCAATTTAAAATCTTGAAATGAAAAAAAAAGAAATTTGAAAGTAATTGCCAGTTTGATGTGTTTTAAAAATGTACAACCCATTTCTCATTACTGATAGGCCATTTTCTCGTCCAGCCGAATGAAGCTCTCCTCGTCTTGAAAGATTTGCAGCCCAACAGGCCTGACAAAGCGACTTACTTGGCAAATCACAAAAAACTGGGCTAGCCATTTTCAGAAAGAAAAAAACTACTGGGCTGGTGTGTTGTAAACATAAAAGAGAAGGCTGTCTAGACAGGCCAGAGTGCCCCGCACAGCCCAGTTGACACCCTGCTTCCGTCTCAAAAACAAATTAGATAAATGCCACAACAAATATGGCGATTCATAAAAATGCCACTATAATTTACAAACTTTGAAAAATGCCACTGCAATTTTTCCAAACTTTGGAAAATGCCACTGCAATTTGCAAATTTGAAAAACACCACTCCAGACTTCGAAAAATGCCACTGAAAATGGCATGAAATGGCATTTTTCATAGTTTGGAAATTGCAGTGGCATTTCTCAGAAACACCAGATTTGGAGAGGCATTTATCAAATTAACCCAAAACAAAAATAACTGGGCGAGCTGCTGGGTCCCTGGTGTCAGCCGCTCGTTGTGCAACTCTCTCGTTTATTGACTACGTTGACAATGGCATGGGAACCAGATGTCAGAAATCCATTAGGAGGAGCCATTTTTTATTGGATTGAAATAAGGAGGCACTTGCTTGCGTACTGCCATGACCTTGGCGGGTCCCTGCTGTCATCCTCTCCACGTACAATCATCTCCTGATTGTGTACGCGTTAACTTGGCAGGCCCACAAGTCAGCCTCTAAACCCGTGGAGGACAAATACAAACCATTTAAAAAAATAATAGCCCATTCCATACGTTCAAACGGAAATTTCAACATTAAGAGCAAAGTAACAGGTCTGATCCACATATAGAGTACTGAACTTCCACGTCAAGAACCATCATAGCCAAGTTAACTATCTACTCCCACTAATACTCTAGTAGCGTACAAGTACTAACTTACTCTTAGCTAACTAGACGATGCCGGCCGCCATCTGCGGTACACGCTAAACGCCGGCACCGGCGTCCTCCGCCTCGCCTCGGACTTGCCAGAGGTGCGATAGGGCGCGTTGCTCGCGCGCGTTGGCCTTTCCATGCCGGCGTGGTCCACCGAAGCTTCGGCTTCTAAGCGGGAAACCCACTTGATGAGCTGGTAGTAAAAATCGACGTCGCGAATGCGTGCGTGCCCGACAGCCTCCAGGGCTATTTGCCGGGCGCCGGCCTCCACGTAGTCGGCCCAGGTGCGGGCGCTCTACTCGCGACTCAGAGCGTCGGTGTGCTGCTGCTCCATCTCCCGCTGGCGGCGCAAATTAGCGATACGCTGCTCCTCTACCAAGCTGTCGCGCTCCAACAACTCATGCTCCTCCGCCAGGCGGTCGCGCTCCAACAAGTCCTCGATCTTTGCATTGCCATCTAAACACCGATAGAATGCCTCCTCCCTCCGTCTGCCTTCTAGTGAAAAATCGAACACTAGTTCCGGCGGTGACCACCTCCGGCCTCACCTATCACGGACGGGCGGGGGCATGGCGGACGTGGCGAGAGCGAGGATAAGTGGCGAGCGACATCGACCGGTGGGGCCTTATGAGGATAGGGCGAGTTGGGTCACGGTGCCACCATGTAAGGCTGAGTAACAGTACTTATAGGCGGAAGGTAGCGCGATGGTCATCAGAATCCAATGCATAATTAAGCAGGCATGGCTTGGCGAACCAGCTTGCCGTGGAAAACTAGAGAGACTAAAATTCCGACTCTGTCGTCCTGTCCTGTCCGTGCTGGGTCGCACACCGGCATGATGGTCAAACGAGTGCACTCGAATCATCTCCCTCATTGTCAATAATGATTCCACGGATTTAAAAGGCCCGCAACAATTAAAGCACATCTTTTTTCGCATCAGTTAGCTGCCTTAATCATGGCCGGCTGCATGCAGGCACTCAAAATTGCTCGCAGCCAGTACGTGGAGCAGCATGCAACGAGTCGCAGCCGAGGGCATTAGTTGATGAACTTTAGCTGGGAGATAAGGCATTTGCGAACGTTTTCGCTGGCAGTTTCTTCAGATTCGCATGGCATTTTCTTCAGAGCAGCTTGTCAGTTTCTTCAGAGGTAGGCATTTTTATTCAAAAAACTGCCACTTCAGATCTTGCATCGCAACTAAAACAGCCAGGAGCGCATTAGTAGTCTAGCTAGTGATCGATTAGTAACTTGTAAACACTGACCGGACAGATATAAGGAACTGTTAATGCATCTCAATGATTCACAGATCATATACAAATATGTAGCTCCAAAAGCAAAGATCAGCCACAACTAAAACCAACTAGTACGATTCCCATACATAAGATCAACATGTTAATGCATCTCAATGATTCATAGATCATATACAAATATGTAGATCCAAAAGCAAAGATCTAGAAAAAACATATGTTCTTCCTACTAACATGGATGCTTCTATTGGCCAACATTTAGTACAGGCTGAAAGACAAATTTGTTTGTGAAGTCTACAATTCCTCTTGCAAACGTAAGTGGTATCACCAATAGCTGGAACCATGAGAATGAACCACACATGATGGAGGAACATCCACTGTAATATGATTTGGTCTTCTCTTGATCACATGGCGAGACTATTTTCGGAATACAAACTTTAACTTAGGCAAAATGATGCCCAATGTATAATCATACCAAAGCAATGAAGCACCTAGTGTTGGCCAATAAATAGTACAGTACAAATTTTCTGCAGTCCATGAAGTGACTATCCAATCTTTCTGTGTCTATTTTCAAATGGCACTGCATGCAGTGACTATACTATTCTCTTGTGCAGTTCAACCAAAATTGCGGTCACTTTGTGTGTTTGCCAAATAGCAACGGGTAGACATCTCTGTCTGCACAAATATCAAGCAGCTAGTAAACATATACCCCACCTTGTATTTTCGGTTTAAACATGTCTCTTCCGCTTAGCATCTGTCATGTTTTGCACTGGACAATTTGATACAGTCATTTTTTGCCCTGGAAAATTTCATATTGAATTGATTTGC
Organism: Triticum aestivum; assembly: GCF_018294505.1. NCBI lineage: Eukaryota > Viridiplantae > Streptophyta > Magnoliopsida > Poales > Poaceae > Triticum > Triticum aestivum. The sequence goes on from NC_057809.1 coordinate 593,609,706, forward strand.
TTGTTCAGAGCAGAAATATAGCGCCTATTCTTCATCAGACCAAGGATATCCATGTTCGCAGTGATGGAAGAGGTGAAATCGATATAACCGAAATTGAGCATCCAATCATTGAATCCTGTCCTGCACCTCCAATGTAGGTCCACCCTACCAATAAATTCACATACAAACCACTAGTATTACTATCTAATGACAGTACAAAAAGAGTAGCAAGATAGTAGCAAACCATGTACCTTCTTAATGAACAGCTCATAGTGCCACCAATTGGATATAAAGGTTTGGAAGAAAACATGCTCCTAATGTTGAACCACTTGGACTTTTTGTGCAGCTCCACTAAAATCGAGCATCCTTGTTTGCATAGATATTGAAAGCGTGATTACTATAAAAGTGGCACTAGTTGAAGAATAGACTCACAAATATAAGCATTCCAATTTCTTAATGGGAAAAGGTAGCAAGACTGTTTCTAACCACCTGTTTGAAGGAATAAATAAGGCAACAGAGGCTGATGTCAGAAAGGCATATATAGTTCTTTCTGAAAGAATGATCGATTCCTGACCTTTCCTCTTCTTTTAAGCATATTTTGTGCAGTTCAACTAAAATAGAATGCCATCACCGCCTTGACAATTAAGTGACACTGTACAAAAGGAAATGACTTAACATTACATCATGATGTCAGGTATGTAGTCGACGGGAATTAGAGGCAAACTTACAGACCTCCTACGATAACATAATGAACATTAATTTTAACAAAGGTGTGACTAGCTTTACCGGGATAATTTGAGTGACCTCTACACCCTCTGTTCCTCAATATAAGATGTTTTCGCGGTTCAGTTTAAAGTACCCAAACGTCTACTAGTATTTAGAAAAACAGGTAGTAGTTTTCTTGAGCACATATCTGGGAAAGCTTGCCACACTTTATTTATGTCCATATGCTAATGCAACACCATTCGAAATTTCAAATACAACAAATATAAACTAATCCAATGGCTAGTGCAACAGTAGAGTAGTTATTTTATTACAGGGTATAGTACAATGGTTTTACTGAACAGATTTCAATAAACTCTGGCACTGGAAGATTTCAATAAGAATTAACAATACAAAATGTAAAGGTAACACGTTTCAGCATTGGTATACTAGCTGTGCGTGAGCATTAAACCAAATACAGAAGTCTAAAGGTAACTAGCATTATTAACTAATGACAGGATAAAAAAATTGCAAACCATGTACCTCCAAGGTAAATATCATTTCGAACTTGGGGGGACCTTAAAAATTGCTATCCCAATCTTGATAATCAATCAAACATAAAAACTTGATCGAATGAATCAAGAGAACAGCCGGAGTAGGAGGTGCCCACTCTTGACCTTTCCTCTTGTCTTCATAATTTTTTGTGCAGTTTAAGCAAAATAAAATGGCATCAGTGCCTTGGCATTTTGTTGACACTGTACAAAAAAATTAACTTATCTCATGAAAGTGAGGTATGTAATCTATAAGCATTAACAGTGCAAAAATCTGAAGGTAGTAACAAGTTTCATCGTTGGTATACTGGCTGTGCAATAACATTAGAATGCCTTAGCTGATAAATCTTTAATACATCCACAATCAAGAGGTAACCCTGAAATAATCTAGTGACATTAAATGGCATTGCTTAAATTTATTGGTGGCATTAGACTGAGTGCAGTATTAGTTAAATGTGGCATCAGTTTAGTAGTAGCATTGCTTGACTTGACTGCCGGCGTTATACTAACAGCAAAAAAGTGACACTAAGAGCATGGGAGGCCCATTCGGGTAGTGGGCGCACCAGTACGATGTACCTCCATTGACGCATAGAGTAGTGAGGGAGGTATGGTTGCCCAGAGCAACAAATATCCAGGTAGCATATGTGGATTACGTCCCATTTTTGTTATGTTTAGCCACCTTTTTCCTATGTGAGGACAACAAACTGATCGACCTGGTCATTCTCTATTGTGTTGTCATGCCTTTCTACCCTTCTTCAACCAAGAGACACAAGACTCGTTCCTTAGCTACTGATTTTCCCCTTTTCAACCTAGATGCGGGTTCGATGCCTACTCTCTTCGACAGCACAGTCTCCCTTCCTTTCCTTATTCAACCCAGACATGGATTAGTCTGCATAAGTAGGGTTTCCTTTAATAGTGCAAAATAAGGTTTTCATTTGCGTGACCCGCAGAGCAAAGGATAGCAAATAGGGAAGATGGTGTAGTGGAAAAAGATCCACATGCAGCGACATGGCAGATGGGGCAATAGAATAAGGGTATGGTTCGAAAAGAGGTAGCATACCTGAGGCTCGGTGGGAAGTGGCTTTGCTCGTGGTCGTCGTCCTCCGCACGCACTATGGCAGCGAGCTTGGGGACGGAGGCCATCCTGCATGGGCGCTAGGTCTGAGAAGACGGCCTTGTCGTTAGTGCGTGACCTCGCTCGCCGACGACGAGTCAGTCAATGCTGCACGTCCTTTTCTTCCTCGGTGCATCTATGACCACCGGTGAGGAGGGAGAGAGAGGTTGTCTTTTTAGATCTAGAGAGAGGGTGATAGTGTGAGAAGCAAGTGGGCAACCCTTAGCAAGAAAGCTCTCAAGCTCAAGCCTATATATCTTTTTTAAACTACTAGTACTAGAGGTGGAGTAGTGGTAGAGTAGTTTATATTTTATCTGCAAACAGTACCAGTTAGTCGTGCTTCAAAACTGAATGAGACGCCATTAAAAAAATAAAGTCGAGAAATAATGCGACACCTCGGGCCAGCGCGGCCAGATCGCATTTTGCACGAGAAATTACACACCATGTTTCGTTGACATGTGGTCCTATTCCAACATGTCAGTGAGACGACGGTGAGTCCTTTTGTACAATTTCCAAAAGGGCGTGTAGGCCGGGGCGCCTCTTCGTGTACCGTGGCAAACTGGCAACTGTTCACCGACTCTTCGCCTTTCCCTCTCGATTTGGAAGTACTGTCGCACGCTCTTCCTCCCTTCTCCATTTGCCTTCACCCTTCCTTCTGCCATTGTTCGATCGTCTTCTCCATGGAGGGAACAAGCCAGAAACGACCCCGTTATTCTTGCCCCGATCTGAAAGATGATGTGGTGGGGGAACTCATTGATCGGTGCGACGTCATCACCTTGGCTAGCATGGCAGGTTCGTTCAAGCCCATTCTCGACTCAACTAATAACATCATTACAAGGAACCCAAGGGTCCAGGAGTGGTTTGATCTCCCTTATCTTCTTCGCTATAAGCCTGTTCGCATAGGCGCGGACAACGGAGGCCTCGCCTTGTGCAAGTTGATGCCGCTTGATAATGATACGTGTGATGTCAAGATTCCATCGCTTAAGGGTAAGTCCTGGGCTGGCGCAAATGGAGATTTGGTTGTTTATATTGGGTACAATTGCGAGTGGGAACTTGTGAATGTGTACACTCGTCAACGGATTCCACTTCCAAAAATCTCAGAGTGCCCTGAGGTTGAGCACACAGATGATCTATGTATGTTCAAATACGATCATGGTGATTGTCATCTATTGAAGATAGCAATTTGTCGAGTTCCCAACCGCTCTTCGAATTACAAGAACTATCAAGTTGTTACTATCTTCGACAAGCTTGTTGCCGTCCTTCATGGTTCGACTGGATGGATATTGCTCAAAAATCAGTCTCTATACACGGATGTGTACTGTGATGTAATTGAATACGAGGTTCTTGTGTTTGCTGCCACCACTCGTGGAACTGTTTTTGCATGGGATCCTCGTAGTTTCGGTACGTTTGTCTTCCACCGTAATTATAATTGTTTCATCCACATGCATGGGGGGTTAGGAAGTTTCCCTTTACTAATTAACCTTCTTCTTATGTTTCCAAGGTCCTGTGAACATTCCACCACCTATACTTGAAAAATTTTATAAGCAAGGGGGGATGACGATGCTGATGATCATGAGCATGAGGAGGAGCAGAACTTATATACTCAGTGGCGCCTGGCAACTAATTCCGATGGATCACCTCTTCTTTTCTGTAAACAGTGCACTCAGACTGTTACTACTGAGGAAGCAGGTCTTGTCTCCCATGGTCGCCCTCTCCTGACCTATTCCAACACCCGTTGCATGGTATTCAGGACGGATACTAGTGTGCTAGCACCAACACATTCTCCCTGGTTCAGTATTGATAGTCTTGGAGCAAAGTCGCTCTTCCTTGGACCAAACTATCCAATGATGGTGAAAGGCGATCCAGCTGCTATTGACACAAAGTTACTACCATTTATGAGAAGCAACTGTATCTATACCTCGGACATTTCGGTGGTTCCCTATCCTGGTCCTGATATATGACGCTTCAGCCTGGATGATTAGTCCTGCGTTGCTCTCGATATTGACAATAGCTGGCCCTTCCCAGAGCACCTATGGTTCAAAGCAAGCGTTTCCAACGCCGAGGATTGGTTGTGTTGAAGTTCATTTCATTGCTTGTTATTTGTTGTGTGATGAAAACTTTAGTATTTGCTAGAATGTTTTGTTGGAAATAATCTATAATCCAACATGTATCCTCATTGTCGTTGTGTGTTGATGACTTGTTGTATTTAATGAATGGTACATTTCAGTTGCAAATGCATGTCATAGACTCAATTTATGAATGGTTTTCGAGTCACTTCTTGGAGTGTGAGTACCGTAGTAGTATAGCCAGCATTCGGTTAGTATATGAAGTTGCCACATCACATAGAGCCAACCTAATATTGGAGTATGCTAGCCCTCCACCGGCGCGCGCTTCAAATGGCGGAGGAAGTGAGAGGTCGCGTCACCTTTTGTCCAGATCTGAGATGCCACGTGTACCAGATGAATGACTCCAGGTTCGACCACCGTGATGGTAGGTGCGAGCCAAGGAACACTGTTGGAGAGACCCCCCTTGAGGGAGTCCTGGATTAGGGGGTATCCGGACAGCTAGGTTATATCCTTTGGCCGGACTGTTGGACTATATATGAAGATACAAGATTGAAGACTTCGTCCCATGTCCGGATGGGACTCTCCTTGGCGTGGAAGGCAAGCTTGGCAATACAAATATGTAGATCTCCTTCAAAAGAACCGACTCTGTGTAATCCTAGCCCCCTCCGGTGTCTATATAAACCGGAGGGTTTAGTCCGTAGGACCAACAACAACAATCATACCATAGGCTAGCTTCTAGGGTTTAGCCTCTTCGATCTCGTGGTAGATCAACTCTTCTACTACTCATATTATCAAGAACAATCAAGTAGGACGTAGGGTATTACCTCCATCAAGAGAGCCCGAACCTGGGTAAACATCATGTCCCCTGCCTCCTGTTACCATCCGCCTAAACGCATAGTTCGGGACCCCCTACCCGAGATCCGCTGGTTTTGACACCGACATTGGTGCTTTCATTGAGAGTTCCTCTGTGTCATCGTTAGGCTTGATGGCTCCTTCGATCATCGATAGCGATGCAGTCCAGGGTGAGACTTTTCTCCCCGGACAGATCTTTGTATTCGGCGGCTTTGCACTGCGGGCCAACTCGCTTGGCCATCTGGAGCAGATCGAGAGTTACGCCCCTGGCCACCAGGTCAGGTTTGGAAGCTTAAACTACACGACCGACATCCGTGGATACTTGATCTTCGACGGATTCGAGCCCCTGCCGAGTGCGCAGCACGGTCACGATGAGCATGATTTAGCTCTACCATCGGCAGTGTTCAGGAGATCGCACCGGCAACCGCTTCGACCCTCAATTCAGAGCCAATTGTGCCATCCATGGACGGGTGGATAGACCCCTACATGGAGGCCGCATTCTCAGCGGTGATCGAGCCAAGTATCGACCTTATCCTTCACGAGAGCCGTGACGCCGAACTGCCGGATTCTTCCCCGGCCACGGACTCCGAACCGCCTGCGCCCGTGCCTCTCAAATCCAACTGGGCGCCGATCATGGAGCACCTCCGCAGATATCCTTCATCACTCGCCCTTTGGTGACATACTGAACTCATTAAGGTCTCTCTCCTTGTCAGGAGAGTCCTGGCCGACCTATGGCCGGCCAGATCGGGATGCGGACAACGAAGAAATTCGCCGCCCACCCACCACCCACTTAGTAGCCACTGTCGACGATTCGACCGACATGCTCGCCTTCGACTCCGAAGACATCGACGGTATGGATGATGATGCAGGAGACGAACAGGAGCTACTGCCCACAGGGCACTGGATGCCCACTTCATCATATGATGTATACATGGTGGACACACCCAAAGAAAACGACGACGAGGAACGGAAGGACGCAGCGAAGGATCGTTCCCTCGAGAAGCAGTCAAAGCGGCGGCGTAAGCACCGCTCCAAATCCCGCCTCGGTAGAAACAACAATCATATAGACCCAGCAATAGAGCAGGGTGAGCCAGCGGACGACAAACATGACATTGAACCACCGTCCGACCACGGCAACACGGAGAATCAAACCGAACAACCCGACTCCGGCGAAGATAACAGTCCGGATGACATCACACCGGACAGGCACCCGGAGCAACAGAATACCCATCAAAGGCTTGTTGCCACTACGAGGAGTCTGAAAAAGCAGAAGCAAAGGCTCAGGGCTGCACAAGACACACTCAGAATTAGATGGAGTGAAGTACTCAACACTGCAGCAAAGTACGATGATAGTCGCCACACAACGAGCTACCCGAAGCGAAAGTTGCTACCTGAATTCAACAAGGAGGCCTTTGATCCCCCACAATCAAAAAACAAAACAGCCATCCGGTCGGATAGACGACCTTGTGGCCAACATAGAGCGGCAAACGATGCCGCACACAAGCTAGTACGCGATCCACGTGAGGGCTCGCATCAAAAGAACGACGCAACCAAATCCGTCTACGGGCCAAGCAAGCGCGCTCCAGCACGCAATGCAACACAACAAAAATCTGAACACCACGGTACACCCAAATACCGGGGTGCCGCACACCCCCTATGTTTCATTGATGAGGTGCTGGACCATGAATTTCCAGAGGGATTCAAACCCTTAAACATAGAGGCGTACGACAGAACGACAGACCCTGGGGTCTGGATTGAGGACTACATCCTCCATATCCACATGGCTCGAGGAGACGATCTCCAAGCCATCAAGTACTTACCCCTCAAGCTCAAAGGGCCATCTCGGCACTGGCTTAAAAGCCTCCCCAAAAACTCCATTGAAAGCTGGGAAGAGCTCGAAGACGCTTTTCGGGCAAATTTTCAAGGGACCTATGTCCGACCACCGGATGCAGACGATTTAAGTCATATAACTCAGCAGCCCGGAGAGTGAGCCCGAAAGCTTTGGAACAGGTTTCTCACTAAAAATAACCAAATAGTCGACTGTCCGGATGCTGAAGCCTTAGCAGCTTTCAAGCACAGCGTTCGAGATGAATGGCTTGCCAGACACCTCGGCCAAGAAAAGCCGAGAACAATGGCAACATTAACAAGCCTCATGACCCGCTTTTGCGCGGGCGAGGATAGCTGGTTAGCCCGATGCAGCACCAGCGACCCAAGTACAACCGAAGTCAGGGACGGAAACGGGAAGCCACGACGCAGTAAAAACAAGCGCCGGAATAAAGAAGACAGCCCGAAGAGCACGGCGGTAAACGCCGGATTTAGAAGCTCTCAGCCAGGTCAGCAAAAGCTGCATTACAAAGGCAACAGAGACGAACTGTCCAGCCTGAACAAGATCCTGGACAAACTATGTCAGATCCACAGCACCCCCGATAAACCTGCAAACCATACCCAGAGAGAATGTTGGGTCTTCAAGCAATCCGGCAAACTCAATGCCGAACACAAGGGGTAGGATACACCAAGTGAAGACGAGGACGAGCCTCGCAAGCAAAGCACTGGGGAACAGAAGAAATTCCCACCAGAAGTCAAAACAGTAAACGTGTTACACGTGATGAAGGGGAGAAACAAAGCGGCACTCCTAGAGACACATGCCCCAGGGCCTATCACCACAAAGTTCTGCCACTGGTCGTCCAAACCGATCACCTTTGACCATCGGGATTACTCGGCAAGTATCCGGCATGCAGGATGGGCTGCCTTGGTGTTAGACCTGATAATTGACGGATACCACTTGACACAAGTCCCGATGGACAGCGGCAGTAGTTTAAACCTGATATATTAGGACACAGTCCGCAAAATGGGGATAGACCCAACAAAAATCAGCCATAGCAATACTACCTTTAAAGGAGTAACACCAGGCCCAGAAGCCCATGTATGGGCTCCCTGCTACTGGAGGTTATATTCGGCTTTCCCGATTACTTCCACAGCGAAAAGTTAACCTTCCACATCGCTCCGTTCCAAAGTGACTATCAAGCACTACTCGGACGCGAAGCTTTCACTCACTTTAACGCAATACCGCATTACGCTTCTCTCATGCTTAAGATGCCGGTCCATGTGGCATCATTACAGTAAATGGAAATACTGAGCGCTCCTTGTGCGCGGAAGACCGTGCGGCTGCCTTGGCAGCAGCACACTAGACGGCCTCACCAACTAGAGCATCTGACAGATCGTTAAGACCACGGACACGGTTAGACGAGTCTGGTGTAGCTATATATAATTGATATAGGTTTGATGTCTATACCCCTATAACAATACAAGGGGCTCAACATGTGTAAACAAGTGACAATTAGGCTCAACTTTACTCATCTTGAACTGTACATGGTTTACTTAGTATAACCTACCTTTTGCACGACGTTCCTCTCTTTTACAGATGACCATCATGCTACACCCGTCCAGGATACGGCACAACGGAGACACAGGCGCAGACGTGCAGCAGGGACCCGTTCCAAGGATTCTTTTTAGATTAAGACCCTGCGTAAACCTTTTTTACTGTCTCTTGTTGATACACATCCCCCGGAGTCTCAGTACAACTGAGAAGGCTGCTGAGTATTGGCATGTAGCCACATCAGAATATTTCACGTACTTGGACACTAGGAGCTTATTACAAAGGGCACTGTTTAGTCCGGTTTACATCATAAAGACCGAATACCTTAGGGAGTGTTCGGCGTCGCGAGTTTGGCCTTATATGCATCAGCTCCGAATCATGTTTTTGGTCAAATGTTGGGTTTGCCTGGCTCCTGTGTTTTGCTGCCTTACGTTCCGCTCTATCGGCTAAGGCGGCACCAGGAGAACTACTGTGATTGTGCCCTGGTTCATCCGGACGAGCACCTTAGTAGAGAAAGCCGAAAACTGACTGTCATGATATAGCATGAGACTGGTCAACCTTCTCGATGACCTAGCGGAATCTTCGGGATTCCTCCGCCTTAACGAAGGGTCATTTCCCGGCCAGGCATGTACGCGCCCCGAATTCGGATGAGCGTGGAGTCACCAGGGGCTATATAGTAGCCCCACTGTCAAACTCCTCTGGCTAAGTGAAAGTGTTAAAGCATTATAGTCTGATTGCCTAGTTCGCTACGCTATCACCTCCTTAATGGACCAAGACATTGGATCAAGTGTGAACATGCGTCTTCTGCGAGCACCCCCGCATTATATGCGTGGGGGCTAAAGCCGACGACTGCCATCTTTCAGGTTATATACATATATACATAAACGGCCGCACAGGAGGCATCATAGTACTTTCGGGCAAAATTATAAATACAGCCTTGATAAACTCAATAAAACATTGTTTTTACAATGGGAATACATGTCACTCAAACATAATATTCTTCGAGCACTGAGCCTCTATCAAACGAGCGCCTTCCAGAACTTCTTCAAAGTAGTGCTCGGCATCCACTCGGCCTATGGCCGAACCCTGTGCCGCAATAGTGGTGGCATCCATCTCCGCCCAGTATGTTTTGACACAGGCAAGGGCCATCCACGAGCCTTCTATGCACGCCGACCTCTTTACAGCATCGATTTGTGGCACAGCACAAAGGAATTGTTGCTAAGTTAAAGTAGCTATTCGGCCTTGGCCCTCTCGGCCACAGATGATCCACAATGGACCTCATGGCAAGTCCGAATAATCTATGGAGCTCGGCCCACTCGGCCATTTGCTCATTCAACAACAGCGGACGGGCTGGAGCATGAAACTGTGACCAAAATAGTTTTCCCACTTCGTGATCTTTCCGATCCTTGAAGTACTCAGCCGCATCAGCAGCACTTGCAGCCAAATCCACGTAGGCGTCCGCAGAACTCCATAGCCGGTCCAGAGGTGGATACTTCGGATCCCCGAACTTAGTCCGCAACAAGAAGGGCTTCCCAGATACAATATCCACAGCTTGATGCAGCTCCTCCTTCGTCGCTCTAATTTTGGAGCGGGCTTCCTTGGCAGCCACCCGGGCCTTTTCTAGGTCCGTCGCCTTCGCCCGGTTTTCTTCTTCAAGAAGCTGGTAACGGTCAGCAGCATCTTTTAACTCTACAGCCATCTTGGCTATTTTTTCTTTGCTCTCACAATGCGTGGCCTGTTCGGCCTCCTTTAAGGCGGCCACATTGCTACTCCTTGCTTGCCCCTTGGCTCGGGCAAGCTCTGCCCGAAGGGTCTCCACGGTGGCAGCTCCACTGCAGTCACAACATATTAAAGATACTGGCATCATGCTGTTCTTATTATGTGACAATCACCAGAAAAATCACCTACCCTATGCCTCGTCAAGCCGCTTGTTAACAAGCACGATGTCGGCATCTGCCGCATCCAGTTGTCGCCTTAGTTCAGCAAACCCATCAGACCGGCTAGCCACTAGAGCTTCAACCACCTACACATAAAGGCGGTCTGGTTATTACCTGGGACTATGATCCTCTGTTTGCCGTTGTTTTCGACGACAACCAAAGTCTCAGGGGCTACTATCTACATAGGGCACATCTAAAAATGTGCGGTACTGTCGACAATGTACATCCTTTCGTGTACCTCAAAACCCGTCAGTAGACTCATTAAGGCTTCATGCAACCCGCTTTCGACGGACGAAATCCTTTCAAGCACCGTACCCATCAACGTGCGGTGCTCTTTTGAGATAGCCGCTTGCTCTAGCAGATCCCTCAGTACGTCCGACCGCACACGAGACGGTGCCGGACTCTTTTGATTGCTCTCTTCAAGAGCCGGATACTGAGGACTTCGGGTGGCCATAGGATTACCTTCTAGCCTTGCCGGATCAGGAGAAACACTCCGCGACGACACCTCGGGATCGCCCGCCTCATGAGGCGGTGTGGCAGGGGGAGGCGTTTCGCTCTCCATCATCTCTGGAAGAAGATCCCCTGAAGACGAGCTCTGCTGAGAAGGGCTAAGATCTGAACTGCAAGATAAATGCCTCAATTATTTTCCTCAAAAGTAAAGCGAGATATTTTCATCATTAAGTACCCTTTTACTTACAGCTCGGTGGAGGGCTGATCGCCTTGAGGGCATAGTGTGGCCAGGGTATCCCCCAGGGCAGGACCTCCGGCGAAGATTTCTTCCCCCGTTTGGAGACCATTGTCTCTGGGTCCTTAGAGGCGGTTCTCTTCCTTCCCTAGGGAGAGGAAGTTTCAGTTCCTCCTCCCCGGCTAACCTCCCTCGCGGAGGCGATAGCCTCCTTGTTCCCCCCTTTATCTTCTCCTGAGGGCGCTTGATAAGGCGCATTCTCCAGCATCCTGGTTAGCACGGGATTTGGTGAGGTCTTAGGGAGGGGGGCCGGACACCTGATCAACTTTGCCTTCGCTATCCAATCTTGGTCAAAGAGCGGCTCTTTTAGGGCAACATTGCGATAAATAAACGAACAGTGTGTTCGGATGCGGGGCTACTTACTTGGGTATCCGGGCGATTGCAGCTCAGACCTGCATCCTCAGTGATGTCCGGACACATTATTTGTGGTCTGAAGAACAATTTGTGCATCTCTTCGTGCGTCATGCCGAGGAAATGTTGAATAGTTTGCGGTCCTTTCGGGTTGAATTCCCACATGCGAAGGGGCCGGCATTTGCAAGGCTGGACTTGACGAACTAGCATAACTTGCACTACCATAACGAGACTGAAATCTCTCTCAAAGAAATCTCGGATATGGCTTTGTAGTATTGGCACGACCTCGGCTGGACCCCAGCTCAGCCCCTTGCTGATCCATGACATCAGTTGTGGTCGGGGGCCTGAGCGAAAGGTGGGGGCAGCTGTGATGTAGAACCACTCCCGCTTACACAATCTGGACACCTCTGGGAAGCAACCCTTAGGCCAAGGGGCATCAGCGATTTTGCTTATTAAAGCACCTCCGCACGCTGCGTGTTGCCCCTCGTGTTGGGGAACGTTGCAGAAAATTAAAATTTTTCCTACGGTTTCACCAAGATCCATCTATGAGTTCATCTAAGCAACGAGTCAAGGGAGTGAGTTTGCATCTACATACCACTTGTAGATCGCGTGCGGAAGCTTGCATGGTGATGATGGAGTCGTACTCGACGTGATTCGAATCACCGATGACCAAGTGCTGAACGGACAGCACCTCCGCGTTCAACACACGTACAGGACGGGAGACGTCTCCTCCTTCTTGATCCAGCAAGGGGGAAGGAGAGGTTGAGGAAGCCAGCTCCACCGGCAGCACGACGGCGTGGTGATGGTGGAGAGGCAGTACTCCGACAGGGCTTCGCCAAGCACACAACAGAGGAGGAGAGGTGTTGGGGAGGGGAGGGCTGCGCCTTGGAGGGTGGTGCGGCTGCCCTCCCCTCCCCCCTCTATTTATAGGGGGAAGGGAGAAGGGGGCCGGCCCCTCTAGAACCCATCTAGAGGGGGGGCGGCGGCCAAGGGGAGAGGGGGAGAGGGTGGCTTGCCCCCCAAGCCAAGGGGGCGCCCCCTCTAGGGTTCCCCCCTCAACCCTAGGCGCAAGGGCCGAAGGGAGGGGGTGCGCCCAGCCCACCAGGGGCTGGCTCCCTGCCCCACGCAGCCCATGTGGTCCCCCGGGAGGGGTGGACCCTCCCGGTGGACCCCCGGAACCCTTCCGGTGGCCCCGGTACAATACCGGTATGACCCCGAAACTTCCCGGTGTCCGTTTGACAACTTCCCATATATAAATCTTTACCTCCGGACCCTTCCGGAGCTCCTCATGGCATCCGGGATCCCATCCGGGACTCCGAAAAACATTCGGTAGTCACATACTAGTCTTCCTAATAACCCTAGCGTCACCGAACCTTAAGTGTGTAGACCCTATGGGTTCGGGAGACATGCAGACATGACCGAGACGCTCTCAGGTCAATAACCAACAGCGGGATCTGGATACACATGATGGCTCCCACATGCTCCTCAATGTTGTCATCGGATGAACCATGATGTCGAGGATTCGATCAAACCCTGTATGCAATTCCCTTTGTCAATCGGTACGTTACTTGCCCGAGACTCGATCGTCGGTATCCCAATACCTTGTTCAGTCTCGTTACCGGCAAGTCACTTTACTCGTACCTTAATGCATGATCCCGTGTCCAACACCTTGGTCACATTGAGCTCATTATGATGATGCATTACCGAGTGGGCCCAGAGATACCTCTCCGTCATACGGAGTGACAAATCCCAGTCTCGATCCGTGTCAACCCAACAGCTACTTTCGGAGATACCTGTAATGCACCTTTATAGTCACCCAGTTACGTTGTGACGTTTGATACACCCAAGGCACTCCTACGGTATCCGGGAGTTACACGATCTCATGGTCTAAGGAAGAGATACTTGACATTGACAAAGCTCTAGCAAACGAACTAAACGACCTTTGTGCTATGCTTAGGATTGGGTCTTGTCCATCACATCATTCTCCTAATGATGTGATCCCGTTATCAACGACATCCAACGTCCATAGCCAGGAAATCATGACTATCTATTGATCACAACGAGCTAGTCAACTAGACGCTCCCTAGGGACATATTGAGGTCTATCTATTCACACGTGTATTACGATTTCCGGATAATACAGTTATAGCATGAATAAAAGACAATTATCATGAACAATGAAATATAATAATACTTTTATTATTGCCTCTAGGGCATATTTCCAACAGTCTCCCACTTGCACTAGAGTCACCAATCTAGTTACATTGTGATGAATCGAACACCCATAGAGTTCTGGTGTTGATCATGTTTTGCACGCGAGAGAGGTTTAGTCAGCGGATCTGCGACATTCAGATCCATGTGCACTTTGCAAATCTCTGTGTCTCCATCTTGAACATTTTCACGGATGGAGTTGAAACGACGCTTGATGTGCTTGGTCTTCTTGTGAAACCTGGGCTCCTTGGCGAGGGCAATAGCTCCAGTATTGTCACAGAAGAGTTTGATTGGCCCCGACGCATTGGGTATGACTCCTAGGTCGGTGATGAACTCCTTCACCCAAATCGCTTCATGCGCTGCCTCCGAGGCTGCCATGTACTCCGCTTCACACGTAGATCCCGCCACGACGCTCTGCTTGCAGCTGCACCAGCTTACTGCTCCACCATTCAACATATACACGTATCCGGTTTGTGACTTAGAGTCATCCAGATCTGAGTCGAAGCTAGCGTCGACGTAACCTTTTACGACGAGCTCTTCGTCTCCTCCATAAACGAGAAACATGTCCTTCGTCCTTTTCAGGTACTTCAGGATATTCTTGACCGCTGTCCAGTGTTCCTTGCCGGGATTACTTTGGTATCTTGCTACCAAACTTACGGCAAGGTTTACATCGGGTCTGGTACACAACATGGCATACATAATAGATCCTATGGCTGAAGCATAGGGGATGACACTCATCTCTTCTTTATCTTTTGCCATGGTCGGTGACTGAGCCGAGCTCAATCTCACACCTTGTAACATAGGCAAGAACCCCTTCTTGGACTGATCCATTTTGAACCTCTTCAAAATCTTATCAAGGTATGTGCTTTGTGAAAGACCTATGAGGCGTCTCGATCTATCTCTATAGATCTTGATGCCTAATATGTAAGCAGCTTCTCCAAGGTCCTTCATTGAAAAACACTTATTCAAGTAGGCCTTAATGCTGTCCAGAAATTCTATATTATTTCCCATCAAGAGTATGTCATCTACATATAATATGAGAAATGCTACAGAGCTCCCACTCACTTTCTTGTAAACGCAGGCTTCTCCATAAGTCTGCATAAACCCAAACGCTTTGATCATCTCATCAAAGCGAATATTCCAACTCCGAGATGCTTGCACCAGCCCATAAATGGATCGCTGGAGCTTGCATACTTTGTTAGCGTTCTTAGGATCGACAAAACCTTCTGGCTGCATCATATACAGCTCTTCCTTAAGATGTCCGTTAAGGAATGCCGTTTTGACGTCCATCTGCCATATCTCATAATCATAGTATGCGGCAATTGCTAACATGATTCAGACGGACTTCAGCTTCGCTACGGGAGAGAAAGTCTCGTCGTAGTCAATCCCTTGAACTTGTCAATAACCCTTAGCGACAAGTCGAGCTTTATAGATGGTGACATTACCATCCGCGTCTGTCTTCTTCTTAAAGATCCATTTGTTTCCTATCGCTCGCCGATCATCGGGCAAGTCTGTCAAAGTCCATACTTTGTTTTCATACATGGATTCTGTCTCGGATTTCATGGCTTCAAGCCATTTGTTGGAATCTGGGCCCGCCATCGCTTCTTCATAGTTCGAAGGTTCACCGTTGTCTAACAACATGATTTCCAGGACGGGGTTGCCGTACCACTCTGGTGCGGAACGTGTCCTTGTGGACCTACGAAGTTCAGTAGCAACTTGATCCGAAGTACCTTGATCATCATCATTGGTTTCCTCTTCAGTTGGTGTGGGCATCACAGGAACATTTTCCTGAGCTGCACCACTTTCCCGTTCGAGAGGTAGTACTTCATCGAGTTCTACTTTCCTCCCACTTACTTCTTTCGAGAGAAACTCTTTTTCCAGAAAGCATCCGTTCTTGGCAACAAAGATTTTGCCCTCGGATCTTAATTAGAAGGTATACCCGACAGTTTCCTTAGGGTATCCTATGAAGACGCATTTCTCCGACTTGGGTTCGAGCTTTTCAGGTTGAAGTTTCTTGACATAAGCATCGCATCCCCAAACTTTTAGAAACGACAGCTTAGGTTTCTTTCCAAACCATAATTCATACGGTGTCGTCTCAACGGATTTAGACGGTGCCCTATTTAAAGTGAATGTAGCTGTCTCTAGAGCGTATCCCCAAAATGATAGCGGTAAATCAGTAAGAGACATCATAGACCGCACCATATCCAATAGAGTGCGATTACGACGTTCGGATACACCGTTTCACTGAGGTGTTCCAGGCGGCGTGAGTTGTGAAACGATTCCACATTTCCTTAAGTGTGTACCAAATTCGTGACTTAAGTATTCTCCTCCATGATCTGATCGTAAGAATTTTATCTTTCGGTCACGTTGATTCTCTACCTCATTCTGAAATTCCTTGAACTTTTCAAAGGTCTCAGACTTGTGTTTCATTAAGTAGACATACCCATATCTACTCAAGTCATCAGTGAGAGTGAGAACATAACGATATCCTCCGCGAGCCTCAACGCTCATTGGACCGCACACATCGGTATGTATAATTTCCAACAAGTTGGTTGCTCGCTCCATTGTTCCGGAGAACGGAGTCTTGGTCATTTTGCCCAAGAGGCATGGTTCGCATGTGTCAAACGATTCATAATCAAGAGACTCCAAAAGTCCATCAGCATGGAGCTTCTTCATGCGCTTGACACCAATGTGACCAAGGCGGCAGTGCCACAAGTATGTGGGACTATCGTTATCAACTTTACATCTTTTGGCATCTACACTATGAACATGTGTAATATTACGCTCGAGATTCATTAAGAATAAACCATTGACCATCGGAGCATGACCATAAAACATATCTCTCATATAAATCGAACAACCATTATTCTCAGACTTAAATGAGTAGCCATCTCGTATTAAACGAGATCCAGATACAATGTTCATGCTCAAACTTGGCACTAAATAACAATTATTAAGGTTCAAAACTAATCCCGTAGGTAAGTGTAGAGGCAGCGTGCCGACGGAGATCACATCGACTCTGGAACCATTCCCGACGCGCATCGTCACCTCGTCCTTCGCCAGTCTCCGTTTATTCCGCAGCTCCTGCTGTGAGTTACAAATATGAGCAACGGCACCGGTATCAAATACCCAGGAGTTACTACGAGTACTGGTAAGGTACACATCAATCACATGTATATCAAATATACCTTTGGTGTTGCCGGCCTTCTTATCCGCTAAGTATTTGGGGCAGTTCTGCTTCCAGTGACCCTTCCCCTTGCAATAAAAGCACTCAGTCTCAGGCTTGGGTCCATTCTTTGACTTCTTCCCGGTAACTGGC
Source organism: Triticum aestivum (assembly GCF_018294505.1). NCBI lineage: Eukaryota > Viridiplantae > Streptophyta > Magnoliopsida > Poales > Poaceae > Triticum > Triticum aestivum. Next base: position 593,626,908 of record NC_057809.1, read on the forward strand.
TTACCAGGCGCGGCAACCTCCTTGCCGTCCTTCTTGAAGTTCTTCTTACCCTTGCCCTTCTTGAACTTAGTGGTCTTATTGACCATCAACACTTGATGTTCTTTCTTGATTTCAGCCTCTGCCGACTTCAGCATCGAGAACACTTCAGGAATGGTCTTTTCCATCCCCTGCATGTTGTAGTTCATCACAAAGCTCTTGTAGCTTGGTGGGAGCGACTGGAGGATTCTGTCAATGACCGCCTCATCTGGGAGGTTAATGTTCAGCTGGGTCATATGGTTGTGCAACCCAGACATCTTCAGGATGTGCTCACTGACAGAACTGTTTTCCTCCATCTTACAACTGTAGAACTTATCGGAGACATCATATCTCTCGACCCGGGCATGAGCTTGGAAAACTAGTTTCAGCTCTTCGAACATCTCATATGCTCCGTGATGCTCAAAACGTTTTTGGAGCCCCGGTTCTAAGCTGTAAAGCATGCCGCACTGAACGAGGGAGTAATCATCAGCACGAGACTGCCAAGCATTCATAATGTCTTGGTTCTCTGGGACGGGAGCGTCACCTAGCGGTCCTTCTAGGACATATTGTTTCCTGGCAGCTATGAGGATGATCCTCAGGTTCCGGACCCAGTCCGTATAGTTGCTGCCATCATCTTTCAGCTTGGTTTTCTCTAGGAACGCGTTGAAGTTCATGTTGACATGAGCGTTGGCCATTTGATCTACAAGACATATTTGCAAAAGGTTTTAGACTAAGTTCATGATAATTAAGTTCTAATCAAATTATGAACTCCCACTCAGATTAGACATCCCTTTAGTCATCTAAGTGTTACACGATCCGAGTCGACTAGGCCGTGTCCGATCATCACGTGAGACGGACTAGTCATCGTCGGTGAACATTCTCATGTTGATCGTATCTTCCATACGACTCGTGTTCGACCTTTCGGTCTCCGTGTTCCGAGGCCATGTCTGCACATGCTAGGCTCGTCAAGTTAACCCTAAGTGTTTTCGCTGTGTAAAACTGTCTTACACCCGTTGTATGTGAACGTAAGAATCCATCACACCCGATCATCACGTGGTGCTTAGAAGCGACGAACTGTAGCAATGGTGCACAGTTAGGGGAGAACACTTCTTGAAATTTTTTGTAAGGGATCATCTTATTTACTACCGTCGTCCTAAGTAAACAAGATGCATAAACATAATAAACATCACATGCAATTATATAGTTGTGACATGATATGGCCAATATCATATAGCTCCATTGATCTTCATCTTCGGGGCTCCATGATCATCTTGTCACCGGCTTGACACCATGATCTCCATCACCATGATCTCCATCATCGTGTCTTCATGAAGTTGTCACGCCAACGACTACTTCTACTTCTATGGCTAACGCGTTTAGCAATAAAGTAAAGTGAGTTACATGGCGTTCTTCAATGACACGCAGGTCATACAAAAAAATAAAGACAACTCCTATGGCTCCTGCCGGTTGTCATACTCATCGACATGCAAGTCGTGAATCCTATTACAAAGAACATGATCTCATACATCACAATTCATCATTCATCACAACTTCTGGCCATATCACATCACATGATCAATCGCTGCAAAAACAAGTTAGACGTCCTCTAATTGTTGTTGCATCTTTTACGTGGCTGCAATTGGGTTCTAGCAAGAACGTTTTCTTACCTATGAATAACCACAGCGTGATTTTGTCAACTTCTATTTACCCTTCATAAGGGCCCTTTTCATCGAATCCGCTCCAACTAAAGTGGGAGAGACAGGCACCCGCCAGCCACCTTATGCAACTAGTGCATGTCAGTCGGTGGAACCGGTCTCACGTAAGCGTACGTGTAAGGTTGGTCCGGGCCGCTTCATCCCACAATACCGCCGAAGCAAGAAAAGACTAGTAGAGGCAAGTAAGATGACAAAATCCACGCCCACAACAAAATTGTGTTCTACTCATGCAAAGAGAACTACGCATAGACCTAGCTCATGATGCCACTGTTGGGGAACGTTGCAGAAAATTAAAATTTTTCCTACGGTTTCACCAAGATCCATCTATGAGTTCATCTAAGCAACGAGTCAAGGGAGTGAGTTTGCATCTACATACCACTTGTAGATCGCGTGCGGAAGCTTGCATGGTGATGATGGAGTCGTACTCGACGTGATTCGAATCACCGATGACCAAGTGCTGAACGGACAGCACCTCTGCGTTCAACACACGTATGGGACGGGAGACGTCTCCTCCTTCTTGATCCAGCAAGGGGAAGGAGAGGTTGAGGAAGACAGCTCCACCGGCAGCACGACGGCGTGGTGATGGTGGAGAGGCAGTACTCCGACAGGGCTTCGCCAAGCACACAACGGAGGAGGAGAGGTGTTGGGGAGGGGAGGGCTGCACCTTGGAGGGTGGTGCGGCTGCCCTCCCCTCACCCCTCTATTTATAGGGGGAAGGGAGAAGGGGGCCGGCCCCTCTAGAACCCATCTAGAGGGGGGGCGGCGGCCAAGGCGAGAGGGGGAGAGGGTGGCTTGCCCCCCAAGCCAAGGGGGCGCCCCCTCTAGGGTTCCCCCCTCAACCCTAGGCGCAAGGGCCCAAGGGAGGGGGTGTGCCCAGCCCACCAGGGGCTGGCTCCCTGCCCCACGCAGCCCATGTGGTCCCCCGGGAGGGGTGGCCCCTCCCGGTGGACCCCCGGAACCCTTCCGGTGGCCCCGGTACAATACCGGTATGACCCCGAAACTTCCCGGTGTCCGTTTGACAACTTCCCATATATAAATCTTTACCTCCGGACCCTTCCGGAGCTCCTCGTGATGTCCGGGATCCCATCCGGGACTCCGAACAACATTCGGTAGTCACATACTAGTCTTCCTAATAACCCTAGCATCACCGAACCTTAAGTGCGTAGACCCTACGGGTTCGGGAGACATGCAGACATGACCGAGACACTCTCAGGTCAATAACCAACAGCGGGATCTGGATACCCATGATGGCTCCCACATGCTCCTCGATGTTGTCATCGGATGAACCATGATGTCGAGGATTCGATCAAACCCTGTATGCAATTCCCTTTGTCAATCGGTACGTTACTTGCCCGAGACTCGATCGTCGGTATCCCAATACCTTGTTCAGTCTCGTTACCGGCAAGTCACTTTACTCGTACCGTAATGCATGATCCCGTGTCCAACACCTTGGTCACATTGAGCTCATTATGATGATGCATTACCGAGTGGGCCCAGAGATACCTCTCCGTCATACGAAGTGACAAATCCCAGTCTCGATCCGTGTCAACCCAACAGCTACTTTCGGAGATACCTGTAATGCACCTTTATAGTCACCCAGTTACGTTGTGACGTGTGATACACCCAAGGCACTCCTACGGTATCCGGGAGTTACACGATCTCATGGTCTAAGGAAGAGATACTTGACATTGACAAAGCTCTAGCAAACGAACTAAACGACCTTTGTGCTATGCTTAGGATTGGGTCTTGTCCATCACATCATTCTCCTAATGATGTGATCCCGTTATCAACGACATCCAATGTCCATAGCCAGGAAATCATGACTATCTGTTGATCACAACGAGCTAGTCAACTAGAGGCTCACTAGGGACATATTGAGGTCTATCTATTCACACGTGTATTACGATTTCCGGATAATACAGTTATAGCATGAATAAAAGACAATTATCATGAACAATGAAATATAATAATACTTTTATTATTGCCTCTAGGGCATATTTCCAACACCTCGATCATCTTCGGCTTCACATCGAAGGTCTTGAGCCACAGACCGAAGTGAGGGGTAATGCGGAGGAAGGCCTCACATACGACAATAAATGTCGAGATGTGAAGAAGGGAATCCGGGGCCAGATCGTGAAAATCTAGCCCATAATAGAACATAAGACCCCTAACAAAGGGATCCAGAGCGAGGCCTAGTCCTCGAAGGAAGTGGGAGACAAACACGACGCTCTCGTTGGGTTCGGGAGTAGGGACGACTTGCCCTCGGGCAGGCAGCCGATGCGAAATTTCGGCGGTCAGATATCTGGCCTCTCTCAACTTCTTGATGTTCTCCTCCGTGACAGAGGAAGGCATCCATCGACCTTGAAGGTTGGATCCGGAGATAGTTGAAGGTCCGAAGTGCCTAAACCTGAGCTTTGGGTGTTGGAACTCGAGGCGGGAGGCGGATTCAATTAAGATCGAGAGGAAAAAGCCTTGTCCCCTTTATAAAGAGGGTGAATATCAAGCGTCCTCCTCTTGGCCGTTTGGGACTTGCCTAAGATCTAGGAGTCCTACCCATAGGCACGGTTGGGTTACCCACGTCTGTATTGATGAGAATCCCGTGATAAAGGGGACATGATCTCTGCTTCGACAAGACGTGCCAAGGAAACGGCCCCGCGAAACACGCTGAGATGGGTTATGAAAAACAATTTGAATAAAGACCTGGCTGTGGCGTGATGTCACAATACGGGGTACGCCAACAGATTAGATTTGTGGAAATATTATTCTCTCTATGGTGGTATGTGGAACTTGTTTTGCAGAGCCGGACATGATCCTCGTGTTCAAAATCTTCTATGAAGTATTCGGAGGAGGAACCCGCCTTGCAATGCCGAAGACAATCTGCGCGCCGGACTCATCGTAATTGAAGCCTGGTTCAGGGGCTACTGAGGGAGTCCTGGATTAGGGGGTATCCGGACAGCCGGATTATATCCTTTGGACGGACTGTTGGACTATGAAGATACAAGATTGAAGACTTCGTCCCATGTCCGGATGGGACTCTCCTTGGCGTGGAAGGCAAGCCCGGCAATACGAATATGTAGATCTCCTTCCTTGTAACCAACTCTGTGTAACCCTAGCCCCCTCCGGTGTCTATATAAACGGAGGGTTTAGTCCCTAGGACCAACAATAACAATCATACCATAGGCTAGCTTCTAGGGTTTAGCCTCTTTGATCTCGTGATAGATCAACTCTTGTACTACTCATATTATCAAGAACAATGAAGCAGGTCGTAGGGTATTACCTCCATCAAGAGGGCCCGAACCTGGGTAAACATCGTGTCCCCTGCCTCCTATTACCATCCGCCTAGACAATAGTTTGGGAACCCCTACCCGAAATCCGCCGGTTTTGACACCGACACCCCTCATAATTTTCCTACATTGGTCTTTGATTCATAGGATAGAAAGCTATAGGATTTTTCCCTATGTAATCATGTTTTAATTAGCAATATAGCATCCACTCCAACTTTTGTTTCACTTCCTTTATTCCTACGAAGAGAGTACTTGCTCAAAATGATGTGCCGTTGCAAGAGCCGCCCATATTAATTAACCATGCTCTAAAAAGGTGGACCAGCTTTGGCTATAGTAGTACTGTACTAGGTTAGTAGGTGACCTTGCGCTTGGCTCTTCTCCTCTTCCGGAAGTCGATCAATAATGATGGTACTACAGTAGTACTTCTGGAAATCTGACACCAAATGAACTGCTGCATGTCCACTGCTTGTGAGGAAAAGTTTCTCCTCGTGCTACGCGCCACCGTGCACGCGTTGGCGAGGGAGAAGGCGTCATAAGCAAGCTTCTCATTGTTTTGCGAGTTGATGGGACACATCAAAGTTATTTATTAGTACTCTCTTCAAAAAGGGCCGACCATGTCCATGGCTACCATCCCATGCTCTGTCATTGAGTACGTGCACTATTCATGTGCCATCGAGGAGAAAAAATATTGCATAGTAATAGGTGCCATCGAAGTGCACGACTCACTTACACACTGCATATCTCCATTTTCTTGCATGACACCCCACCTTGATGCTAGATGTCCCGCGTGTCATGGAGGCATATAGTATGATTTTGTAAAATGGAGGCAGATGTCCTGTGTGTCGGCAACAGGATGAACAAAGCTCATGTCTTAAACGAAAGAGTGGATGAACATAGATTCTCCATGACCGAGAAGGAGCTACAAACCTCGGGGTGGAGCATCTGCACTCATATTATTTTATATTATTCAGCGATATAAAATCAACCAAATCTCTCCATGTTCCTATACCATTCTATAGTATGAGAATAACTTTGAACCTAAGTCATTGATTCACTCTAACCAATGGTCATAGTTGGAAAATCCAAACAAAACCAAGCATTGGATCAACTCTTTTTTCGAGATCAACTCTTTTAGCACTTAGATTGTTGCCGCCTGCCCACCTAGCCCACCTATATATCTGCTCATGTGTGATGACCACATGAGCTATCCACTAAGATTGTATGTTAAAAAATAAAGGTCGATAACTAATGCGACACCTCAGGCCAACGCAGCTAGATCGCATTTTGCACGAGAAATTACACACCATGTTTCGTTGACATGTGGTCCCGTTCCAACATGTCAGTGAGAAGATGGTGATTCCTTTTGTACAATTTCCGAAAGGACGTGTAGGCCGGGGCGCCTCTTCGTGTACCGTGGCAAACTGGCAACCGTCCATCGACTCTTCGCCTTTCTCTCTCGATTTGGAACAGCTGTCACACGCTCTTCCTCCCTCCTCCATTTGCCTTCACCCTTCCTTCTGCCATTGTTCGATTGTCTTCTCCATGGAGGGAACAAGCCGGAAACGACCCCGTTATTCTTGCCCCGATCTGAAAGATTACGTGGTGGGGGAACTCACTGATCGGTGTGACGTCATCACCTCGGCTAGCATGACAGGTTCGTTCAAGCCCATTCTTGACTCAACTAATAACATCATTACAAGGAACCCAAGGGTCCAGGAGCGGTTTGATCTCCCCTATCTTCTTCGCCGTGACCCTGCTGACTGGCGCGGGGACGAGGGAAGCCTCGCCTTGTGCAAGTTGATGTCGCTTGATAATGATACGTATGATGTTAAGACGCCATCGCTTGAGGGCAAGGCTTGGGCAGGCACAAATGGAGATTGGGTACAATTGCGAGTGGGAATTTGTGAATGTGTACACTCGTCAGCAGATTCCGCTTCCAAAAATCTCTGAGTGCCCTGAGGTTGAGCACACAGATGAGCTACGTACGTTCAAATATGATCATGGTGACTGTCATCTACGGAAGATAGCAATTTCTCGAGTTCCTAACCGCTCTCGGAATTACATTAACTATCAAGTTGTAGCTATCTTCGACAAGCTTGTTGCCGTCCTTCATGGTTCGACTGGATAGATATTGCTCAAAAATCAGTTTCTATACACGGATGTGTACTATGATGCAATTGAATACGAGGGTCTTGTGTTTGCTACCACCACTCGTGGAACTATTTTTGCATGGGATCCTTGTAGTTTCGGTACATTTGTCTTCCATCGTAATTATAATTGTTTCATCCACACGCATGCGAGTTAGCAAGTTTCCCTTCTCTACTAATTAACCTTCTTCTTGTGTTTCCAAGGTCCTGTGGACATTCCACCACCTATACTTGAAAATTTTTATAACCAAGGGGGAGATGAGAACGAGGAGGGCCGATATACTCAATTGCGCCTGGCAACTTCCGCTGGATCACTCCTTCTTGTCTGTATACATCCCACTGCTAATGTTACTACTAAGGAAGCAGGTGTTGTCTCCCATGGTCGCACTCTCCGGACCTATTCCAACACCCGTTGTATGGTATTCGGGATGGACACTACTGTGCTAGCGCCAACACCTTCTCCCTGGTACAGTATTGATAGTCTTGGAGCAAACTCGCTCTTCCTTGGACAAAACTATCCAATGATGGTGAAAGGCGATCCAACTGCTGTTGACACAACGTTACTACCATTTATGAGAAGCAATTGTATCTATACATCAGACATTGCGGTGGTTCCCTACCCTGGTCGTGATATAGTAGGTCGCTTCAGCCTGGATGATCAGCCCTGCGTTGGTCTCGAGATTGACAGTAGCTGGCTATTCCTATAGAATCACTTGTGGTTCAAAGCAAGCGTTTCCAACACGGAGGATTGGTTGAGTTGAAGTTCATTTCATTGCTTGTTTTTTGTTGTGTGATGAAAACTTTAGTATTTATAATGTATCCTCATTGTCGTTGTGGGTTGATGACGTGTTGTATGTAATAAAATGATATGCCTGTGATAAACTTACTAAATTTATGAATGGCTTTCGAGTCGCTCCTCTGAGTGGGTGCTGCGACAAGGCAAAAATATATCGGCTGAGGCCAATCTACAATTGTACGTGCATTGCAACAGGTTATCGGTGAGGCCAATGTACAATAGTACACTATTTGTACTAGCTTCACATGCTGCACTATCTCTACGTCTACGTACGTAATACAAGTTTTAAACTTGAGAGCAGCCACCCATCCTCACAAAGAACACTTTTTAACCTAGCACAGACTCAAGGAAATTTGGCCACAGTGTGAGGTGGGCCATATGTTAATGTGTTCACTGTACGTAACCAGCACCTCGAATCCTCGATACTACTACTACTATAAGGGGGTGTTTGGTTCCAGGGACTTTTTTGGGACTTTTTGATAAAAGTCCTTAGAAGCACCTCCTTGAGAGTATTTTTCAAAAAGTTCCAGGGACTAGAAAAAGTCCTAGGACTAGAGAACCAAACACCACCAAACTAGTAGGAGTAGTAGGGTGGTATGGGCCAGAACAAGCATTCACGTCCAGGAGTACGGTACATGCCACCAGCACGACTTCCAACTGACACCATATTTATTGGAGTGTGTGCTACATCAATCTCTTCAACCTCGTCATTTCTCTAACTCATCCATCGCGCGGCGGGCGAGGTGGGGGTTTGCCGATAGTCGATTTCCTCAACTGCGGTCCCACTTGTAAGGCCAACTCCAACGCACGACCCCAAATGGACCTCTATTTTGCCCGGATTCTATCCATTTGGGTAGGGTAATGGGTCGTGTCCAGGCCATTTCTCGGATGCGGTGGTCGTGCGCCGAACGCACGACCGCATCCCGGCCGCGTACTTTTTTATTTGCAAACACATATGTTTTTTTCATCATTGATTTTTTTGGTACATGGAAATACATCACCAATATTCTGACTAGAAAAGAAAGTCCAAAGAAAACAAGAGCCACAAGAATACATTTTAGAAGATATCCAACTTCCATAACTGCTCCTGTAAGTTGGATTAGTGCCTTCTCGATGCATTCATTGTTTATCTGCAGAGGCTTGATCTTGCGTGCTTCTTTCTTCTTCGAGTGTAAAGAAGTAGACGTGTCTAGTCTCTATTCTATCAACAAGTGCACTAGTCTCATCTCTAGCCTCTATGCTAGCTAAAAGTGCTAGAACATCTACTAAATTGCGCGCTATCAATATATCATTGTACTCTTCTTCCCAATACCAAAACTTGCATCCATTCTACACAATAAAATTTTAAGTTAGCACAACTAGTCTAATCCGAGAGCACAACCGAAGATTTGGTCGAGTTCTTCCTCCTTTTGCCGACACGTGGGACATCCAGCATCCAGGTCATGTCATGCAGGAAAATAGAGTGGTAGGTGAAGCCACGTGATGTGCATCTTGGGTTAAACTGTAAATAGGATCTTACTACTCTTGAGTAACTCCAAAAGCGGCCACCGAAGAACTTTATTGGATTAGTTTTTCATCACCAACATGTCGAGGTGAAAGATTTGCAGGTTCAGTGGGTCATCTTGCGTTTTCACTAACATGTGGGACCGCATATGAGCAAATAGACGATGGGCTCCGCACGTCTCCTGGTTGGCTGAGAAGAGAGATAGAGGAGGGCTGAGCACGGACTCCAGGAAAGTTGTTCTACGTAACCAGCACCTCGATATAGTGGGGTGGCATGGGCCATAACTAGCATTCATGTCTAGCACTACGGCACATGCCACCCACACGAGTCCCATCCGACACCAATTTTCTTGGAGTCCGTGTTAGCTACAACCATCTCTTCTCCCTCCTATTTTCTCAGCCATCGCGCGGTGGGCGGGGTGGGGGTTTGCCGATAGTCGGTTTGCTCAACTACGGTCCCACTTGTAAGTGAAAATGCAACACAACATGCATTCCCCCTTGAGCGGCGTGCCGGACAAACTGTGTGGGGGTGCGACGCGAACACGGGAGTCTTTTTCCTTTTGAACTCGTAACTTGTAAAATTTGGTACTGCTCCATGGGGCGACCGATAGATAGAAATAACGATTTTCCCTAGAGTAATGAGAAGTTTGGTTCTGGCGCGGTTCATGCATGGAGTACGTAGGAAAATTATGAAGTTGATGCGAAAGGTAAGATAATTACTAGTAGTACCATATACTACTACATGGATTTGACGGAAAGATAAAGATACATACGGATCCATCAACAACATCCTCACGCCCTAGTGCAATGGGTCACCAACCGACATGTGAAGAGCAGCGACGTTGGCGGCAAGGTCAACGTGCTTTTGAACAATGTTGTCCAAGGTTGCCTGCGGTCTAAGTAGGCCAGCGTCATATCGTCCTCCTCTTGCATGTAGTAGTCCTTGTGGACGATTTGCGCATAGACATGGGTGATTATGTCGATGGTGTCTTGCTGCACCAGGCGCTGTGCGGCGAGCGCGACCTCGAGGTGGATATTCTCCGGCATGATGGCGGGCAGTCGCAGGGCCACCAGTGCATCGAAGAGGTTGTCACCATAGAGGCCGTTGAGGGTGGCAGGCATCGCAGAGCCTAGGCATGTGGTTGGAGGCGTACGTCAAGTTCGTCCGCGAGCTTTTTGACAACGGTGAACTTGTCGAGGACGCCAACGAGAACCTCGTCGAACAAGGAAACGAAGTTGTCGTCCAAGCGGCCCCTCGCCCTGGCGGCCTCAAGCACTACCTGTAGACGTTCCTCGGTGCCGGGCCACAGGCTGGCGTGGTGGACCATTTGGCACATCCGGTTGATGCTCGCGCTCATCACCTCCATGGATCCAACTTCTAGTCAACTGATCTTGCGATTGGAGTGATCTCACTCTTGCCCTTGGGTGCGTAGGTGCATAGGATTTCGTAGATTGGACTGGCGGGAGCCTTTATATGAGAAGTGCAGACTGCGTTGAATTCACGTGCGTGTTGGCCATCTACTCCTCGCCCCTCTACTGCACATGCCTTTGGCTATATGACAGGTTGGCCAGCCACCTGTTGGGCCCACGTGTCATACACCCAAAGGCAGGTGTAGTAAGTCAATGAAGTTGCGTCCCCCTCCGTGCCCGTGCATGCTTTCAATTACTTGAGACTACTAAACATCACATGAAGTGGTTAGTTCATTGCATGTAATCCTATTAAGTAGCAAAAAGACATTAAGTTACCTCGCCGATAGGAATAACACAATACACCATGTATTTATTTACAGAGGGAGTAGTACATTTTTTGTGACATGCATTACTAGATATTGCTAGTCAAATACTAAATCTAGATGGATGTGGTAGTACTACTAAATCCAGATGGTGGTGCTAGTACTACTAGTAGTACTGTAGTAGCACTGTACTACCCGTTGGTCAAATTACTACGTGATGCTCCTCACAGTGAAGTGACAAGACCCTACGCCGGAGATGACACCTGAGTATAGGCACCGTGTTCGGCATACCATAGTTAGCCTCACCGTCTGCAGTCACTATCATCATGGTTGTAGACCTAGCCTTCTTACAACTAGCCGTGTTCGACATAATTTCTCGTGCGTAGATGCCCGTGCATTGCATGGAACACCAATATTGGGGGGTGGACGGCGCAGGCAGCGGCCATCGCGCCAGATTTTTCCATGGCCTTCTAGATGTGGTGGGGAGGAGATAAGGCTGATTGTGAGAGACAGGGAGTTGTTTGTAAATAGGGAACAAGTGCGGGCATCTTTTTTCAAAACTAGAGAAGTTTGGTTTGTATGCGTCACATCTAGATCCGACGGCTATTGGTGAAAGATGGCAGGCACAACATTATCACCAACTCAGGACCTATTTGATTCACAGGACTTTGAAAACGCAGGAATAGGACACGGCAATATTACAAGTTTCAAATTGATATTACAATTGTTAGGAGTAATGTTGCACCTACGAAGAGGGAATTACTAGGAAATTTACGTAAGAACTTTCGTTTCTTTAGGTGGATGCAACATTATCATACAAACTAAAATCCACCACCCTGACAAGTCACTAATGGGCAAATAATTTTTCGAGTCTCTGGCCACTTGATATTTCAAAAACAAATTCAACTTCTGCAGAGAGTTTGTCATTTAGGCTTAGACGCTTGCGGTGATCCGCCCGCCATTCATTGTTGCGCCAGAGAACGCCAAACCTCATTACCTTGAGCACACTTGCCTCCAGAACAAAGAACCTGGCCAGTTTAATCTCAGATGTGCTGCCTCGGTAGTTGATCAAATCAATTTCTATAAGATGGATTTCAAGTCATTCAATGAGATTGTTATAGTGCAGCACATTTTTCACTTTCTGGTCTTTTTTTACCTGCAAAAGAAGAGAACATATTAGAGCAGCTGGCTGTATAAGATTGTTGTGTCATCAAGAGGTACCAATATCATCCGCTCATACGATAGGGTTGGCTGGCAAGTGATATTTTTCACTCTCTCTCTCTCTCTCTCTTTCTCTTTCCTCTCATTTACCTAGGAGTACGTGAAGAGCTTGGGCATTTGTTGCCTTCCACTATGTGGCCGATGCCATAATACGCATCGATGTCAAATCAAAAGATTTTGGCACCGCTCTCCCGATGTGAGATAGTTGGCACCGCTGTGCACACAGACCCACATGTATGAACAAATCAATCAAACCAACTACACCAGCCTCTCACTCTTCCAAACAAGTGTTTTTTATTGCCTCGGTCCTCTCTCTCTCTCCCACGCAAGTGTTTTTCATTGCGTGAGTTAATTTCGCACAGGAGCAAAGTAGGTGATCCAGATTGGGGCACCAGGTGAGCAATGGAGGGACATCGATGCCAAATGCATCACAAGTGAATTTGGCACGTGTTTTGGCCTACATAGTGGAGGGCCATTATAGCCCACTTTTGTACTACCTCTTATTTAGTATAAAATTTTGACCATATATTTATGTAAGAAAATGCCAATTCATGTCACTAAAAATTACACCATTTGAAATTATGTTCAAATATGAATCCAACGATATAGTTCTTAGTGACATGCATTAACATTTTGTCAGTTAAATCTATGGTCAAATTTTGATACTACAAAATAGGAAGAGTAAACCAGGATGGAGGTAGTACTTGCTCTTAGGGTAACCATAGTGTTACTGGAGTAGTCTAAGTTACTTTCCACTATGACTAGCCTAGGCTACTATAGTAGTACAACAAAAAAATGATGCAGGTGATCACGTGAGAAAAATACTAAAAACATTTCTTTCGGTGTAGTGCGTAGATGCAGTTTTGAACACTACACTTGTCATCGTAATTTGGGAAAATTACGAAAAATTTGAGGTACGTTGTGATTACCGTTTACTAATAGGAAAGAAGTTTCACCTCGATGAGTAGCTTCTCCGTGCACGGAAAGCATGTAAGGAATCCAACAACTTGATCCAGATTGGGGCCGATAGATTTGATTGCCAAGATCTTCACTGTGCGCATAGACTGGGTCAAGCTTGTGGGAATCATTTTCTAGAAGATGGTCGTAAATACATCAACAAGAAATTTAAAAATGTAAATTTCAAGAAGACGGAGAAGAAGATGAGTGTAGTACCTGAACGATTATGGATTCAATAAAGAGTTCGGAGAATCTGGAAGACGAGTGCACCAATGCTGTCAATTTCGGCGCGTCAATGACCCTGATTTTTATTGGACCTTCTATATCCGATACAAGTAATCTCTCAAGGAAAGGCACATTCTCAATTACCATAACATGGAACAGCTGGAGTGATCTCTTCCCAATTGATGTCTTGTAGCGGGGCCAGCAAGACACATAAATCCATCGGAGATTCGTCGAGGCGATGTGGAGGCTAATGAACCCGTGGATCTGCTCAAGACGAAGGTACTCGAGTGCAGTACAGCTGCGGAGCAGGTGCTCCATAGCCTTCTTCGAGATGACAACATCGAAGAGGTCGAGCTGCTTGAGTTGAGGGACAAGAAGGGTGGGCGCGGCATTAATCTGGGGAAGATAGCAGGAGCTAAAGCTGGCGCGGCGCAACGTTGGCGAGAGGCGGAGCGCGGACGGCGGCAGAGAGCGACATCGTCCAGCTTCAAAGCTGAGCTCCACGAGCTAATCTAGGGCGGGGGATAAGAACCACTCGTCGAACTTGGGTTGGACCTTGTAGTTGGTACTGAACATGCAGATGTCAAGGCGTCTAGCTGGCCCAGGGTGCGATGAAAGGATCTTGGAGACTGCGGCCATGCGTTTGCAATCCCCGTCGTAGAGGCAGTTGTCGACGGTGAGGTTGAGGGGACGTAGCGCCAGAGGGGGCGCCACCGTCGGCAATGCAGGGCGGTCCGCACGGCAGATTTGGTGGGGAGGAGGCCGATGATGACGAGCAGCATGTCGTCGGGGTGGCTGCTGATGAAGTCCAGGCTCACCGGATGCGGTTTTGGCTCGAGCCACCTCTGCTTGTTGGCTGCCTCACCGTCCATCTCAACTGGCGGTGACGCCGGTGTACACGTGTGCTGGTGTGTGTTGTGTGCTGGGTGTGCCCGAGTGCGTCCTTCTGTGCATGCCGCCGCACAGTGGTGTATTGTGCGCGAGTGAGTCCTCCACGCGGAAGAAGTGTGTCCTTAATGCACCCTCAATTTACTTTTTTCACCCACTGCCACATGGGCCAGCACACGAAGATATAGAACACGAGCTGACAAAGCAGCATGTGGACTGGTTGACCGGTCAACTAAACAATATACGGAGCTATACGCTAACACAGTGAGCATATAATTCGTCGGTATAGAGTGTTCGTGTGAGAGGGGAGGCCCGTGAGAGATAGCAGAGAGAGAGCTACTCCCTCCATTCGATAATGTAGTTCCAACATTTTTTTAAAGTCAAACTTTTGAAACTTTGACCAAGTTTATAAAGAAATTAATTATATCTACAATACCAAAGATAAATGATAGTATGAAGTAAGTACATGTTGCGATGAATCTAATGATCTTTCCAGATGTAAATGTTTTTCTCCACATATACCTGGTCAACCTTTTCTGAGGTTTGACTTTTCAAAACATCCATATGCTTCTGGACATGAGAGAGTCCCTAACTAGAGAGAGAGTGAAATAGAAAGAGTGAGTGAAAAAAGTGTGTGTGTGTGTGTGAAAGAGACATGGACAACACTTGATAAAAGTCGAGAAAAAATGTTTGTGTCTTATGCAAACATATCACACATGCATCTTTGACAACGGAAGCAAGGTGAGGAGATAGTGTGTGGTTGTTTGCAACCGAGAGAGCAAGACCCCTAGTACGTGGCCAAGAGGGGTCTGACAAATAAGGGAGAGAGGTCGAGAGAGATGTACGGAGAAAATGCAGACATGGGGAGGAGATAGTGTATGTTTGTCATAGAAAGATCCCCTGGAGATCGTGATGGGACTACATAGGTGGGAGATCGTGTGACAAGGTGTGTGCACGATAGAATATACCACGAGAGATATCAAGATAGATGTGTGGATGGAAGGAGACAATACGTGTGGTCCTGATGGCTAGTGAGAGATAATCATACTTAGGGGGGAGTGATTGCGCCTATGATGTAGTGAGGGATTATGGTACTTATTAGGGGGGTGTGTGTCATATAGAGAGAGAACAAGGGCGGAGAGTGTTGGATGGGTCTATATGTATAGCACGAGCGAGACATGTGTATGTGTGAACCAGGGAGATATAAAGTTTGAGAGAGATTGAGGAGCCCCGATAAGGCTGAGTGGTGCGTCAGATAGCTGAGAGGGGGAAAGAGATATTCCATCCTGTCGATAATGCAATGCATGTAATTTTTTTAGAAGTCAACCTTTGGAAACTTTGATCAGGTTTACACAAATGTTATTTATATCTTCAATACCAAAGATACATCATACAAAACTACATCTCATGGTGAATCTAATGGTATATGTTTGCCGTTCCAGATGTAATTGTTTTTCTCCATGTACATGGTCAAACTTTGTGATGTTTGGCTTTTCAATAAATCAATATGATATGGACCGAGGAGAGTGCCTAAGTCGAAAGGGATCAAGTGTGTGTGAAGGAGAATGAGTAAGTGTGCAAAAAGAGTATGTGTGTGATAGAGAAAGTGACAACGAATGATAAATTAGAGAGAGAGAGAGAGTGTGTTTTTTCGTTTCTTAGGCGAACATATCATGCATGCATCTCTGAGATAGAAAAGCGAGGCCAGGAGATACACGAAGATAGCTAGTGTGTGATTGTTTGCAATGGAGAGAGATACCCCTATAGCACATGTCCAATAGAGGTCTGGCCAACAAGGAACAAAGGTCGAGAGGGACACATGGAGAACATGGTCACATGGGGAGGGCGAGAGGGTGTGTTTGTGATAGAGAGACCCCCTCGAGATCGTGAGGGGGCTATATGGGTGGGAGATCGAGGGAGGTGTGTGCGCGATACAAAGATGCCCCGAGAGAAATCGAGATAGACAATGCACATGTTTGTGATGGAGACTAAGATTAGCTAGTCATATACATATAGGGGGGACTGCGTGTGCCTACAATTGAGTGAGAGACCATCATACTTGGCTAGCTAGGCATGAGATTGTGTGTGTGTGCATGTGAGATGGAGAGAGAACGAGGGAGAGAGATAGAGTTTTAGATGGGCCTATCGAGTGTGAGTGAGATATGCATGTGTATGTGTGACCCAGGTAGATGGAGAGTTTGAGAGAGAGGGGGAAGAGCTCCGAGACGACAGAGTGGTGCTTGAGAGATTTACGGGCAATGAGCCAAGGAATTTGTGTGCGTACGATGAGTGCACCCAAGATATCTAGCTTGGACTAGAGAATCATACATAGTGTGCGAGAGAGACCTATAGATGGAGTATATATGCATGCGAACTAGAAAGACCCCCCACGCACACACACAAAGAGAGAGAGAGAGGACCAACAAGGTTTGTGTGTCGGATGCATGCGACATAATTGAAGATTGTCGGCGCGCGCGCACGAGAGAGAGAGAGAGAGAGAGAGAGAGAGAGAGAGAGAGAGAGAGAGAGAGAGACCAGGAGTGCAGGAGAGGGGGAGGTCGCGTTTTATTCATCATAGACTGATATAAACCATGTTTCGATATAAACTTGCATTCAAATATTTAAATTGGAGAACATGTTGTCTGCAATCCACACATGAACGGATATATGCGTATATCAAACAAGTTCATTAATTTGACTTTCAACATGTTCATGGAGTACAATAATACTGTACAAAATGCTATTCGATTGAGGTGTTCAATTTTGGGTTTGGTTCACTATTTTGACCCGGTGAACGAGCTCTTTCATTGAATCGAGATATTTCATTTTGGGTTTGATTCCCATTTTTGAGTGGGTCAACTATTTGTCATATAGTAAAATCGCTAGCAACGAGCATGTAAAAACACATTACTCCCGAGCATCATCTCTCCATCTAAAGAAGAAGTGGCAAGCTAATATTTCTAAATTTGGTTCGAATCGACTTGGTAAGGTAGACGTGGATGCTCGTTCTCCCAAATTTTGAACGAACAGTTAAACATCCTCTGCTCGGTGGAATTCACCCGAGCAAATAAATGGGAGACGCGAAATTACCGTCCTATGTGGGAGACACATTAATTGGCCCGTTGTGCATCGAGGGTAGGTTCGTAACTTCATCCAAGCGCGCCTTCTCCTCGGCCGAAATGACATGTGCCGAGTAATTCATAAACCATGGTCGGCAAAACACGCTCTCCTCGCCCGAAATAGCTCGCGCCCACTTTTTCAAAACACACTCTCCTCGCCCGAAATCGCTCGCGCCCACTATATTTCAAAACACGCCCTCCTCGCCCGAAATCGCTCCCGAACACTATTTGGGGAGAAGCAATGTTACTCTACTATCCCCGACCCTCAGTACATAGACCCAAGCCGAGAAGCCTAAAGGTAGGGGTAGAACTATAACTCCCCCTCACATTTCAGACAAATGCATCCGTAAAACATGGTTCCACTCCCCTCCCAATCCCCCCCATTCATACCTCGTGGGCGGCAAATCACCTTCTTCCCGGAAGCTCCCTTCTCCCGAGCCACGAAACCTCAGCCGCTCCTCCATGGCGCCCCCACCGCACCAATTTCACAGCCGCCCTCCTCCCTAATGCCGGATTCGCTGTCCATTTGCCGTCGTGCACTGGGCCGTGTGCCTCTTACTCCGTGCAGCTGGAGTTGCCTCGACGATGGCCGCGTGAACCATACCGGAGCCAATTCACCCCCGCCGTTGTTCACGGCAGCGGAGCGGCTCCAACTTTGGATCCGTCCAGAGTCCCGGCACTGCTTCCCCATAGCCGTCAACCATCGCGACATCACTATTTCCCTGCCACCGGTGGCCACCGCAACCGCGCCGGCCTCACCGACTCGGCAGCTGGACCTGCATACTTCACCATGCCGCCAGATAGGTCGCACCCTCATCTCAAATCACTTTATTTAGGCGCCAGTTGTCTGAATTTTTATTCTGGGCCAATCAATTCCCAATGGGAAGCAGCACCCCTCGAGGCAGTGGAGCTCCTAGGCTGTCGGTTGGCTGGTGTCTAACGTAAGGGTGCGGGGCCGCAAGTTCGCCGCAGTAGCAGCTCTTAGATGGCTATCTTAGAGTTGCGTGGGTTCAAGCTACTGACGCCGCCAGATCTAGATGACGGGGAGTCATTGTGGATTGGCCCAGGGGCGGCGCAACCACGACAGTGCGGTGGGGCGGGGAGCGGGGTTTTGGCCGGGGCCACGGACGGTGGAGGCAAGCTGCTCTGCCGTTGGTCGCTGGCTCTTTGGGGAAGATTTCTAACAGTGTCAACCGGGAGGCACAAGATGGCCATCAAGCCATCTGGCGTAGATCAAACAGTACCAAAATAAAATAAAACCATGTGACCCCAATTTAGTCTTAGTCAACAGACGTGTGACCACTCTCCTACCTTGTTGTTGATCTCTCAGTGTATTTCTTCAGATCAAAGAGATGTGTCATTCTTAACATTATGTGTTATCTACATCTTCAGCCGCACCGTCTTCCGACTCACCGCAGCTGCTCCAACAAGGGAAGCATACACCAGAAGGGAGCTATAGTCTCCACTCAACAATTCTCTGCATCGAATGCGCGTGCCTGACATGGACAGCAACAACAACTGTAGGGCCATCGACAAGTCAGCACATGATGCTCACTCCTATGGATGGTGTCTAGATAGGTTGTACCCTCATCTTACTTGTGTGCAACATTTATGGCTTTGTTATTCATCTAAGCATGGAAAATAGATTATCACATTTCACTCTATAATCATGTTGATCTCTTACGGGTCTTGTTCGGGAGTTAACGCTGTTCCATAGTTCATCTAAGATACTTGTTCTTTAGGTAACGTTGTTCCATTGTTACCATCCATCAGCCAATCCTATCCCACATGCTGGTGATTATAGTATTATATGACTTCTAGTATTAGCTATGTTGTTCTTTAATACTTTTGTGTGCCATCTAGTTAATCTTGAGTACAAACGATACATATTCTGTAGCTTTCATCTGTGTTCTCCCTTTAGTTTTTGAGACATGTTGCTGCTAGTTAACCCCAGTCCTACTATTTATGTCGTCTCCTACAGGCACTCATCACATAAATCTAACTACTAGTTGTCTTCCATGCATGTCAGATATAATTGCACACACTGATATATCCACAAGAACCTCACGGAGCAATGTAAAGGCCAATAAACTTGATGTCAATGATACCCAATATGATGGAACATGTAAAGGCAGTTCTTCAGAAGACTTGCAGAAAGATGTTTCTTCACCCCACAAGGTCCTTGCTCTAACTTGGCGTGTCATATGGGTACAACATGCATATAATGTCCTGGAGTGTATCTACTTTGTTGCAATGCCATGTGCTTAGCATGCTGATCATGCATGTAAATATGTCACGCCTTCCTGTTTTTCAGTACCTATTCCATTCATGACAACATGTTTTCAAATTCAAGTACTGTCATTCTACTCTATCGCAATGCCATCTGCTTAATTGGACATCATGCTTCTGAATATCTTATGCATTGTTATTCATCAGTACGTACTTCATCTGTCTACCATACCATGTTTTTTTACATTTAAGTGATGTTCTAGTGCTCTGTTGCAATGCCATCTTAGTTTCCCAATCATACACGTGTATGTTGGCTTAGTTTTTTCTGTACGTATTCCGCTAGCATACAGTTTTACATTCAACTAGTGTTTTTTTACTGTGTTGTCCTGCCATATCCCTAGCTCTTACACCATACCCCCTCCGTCCGGATTACATGTTGCTGAAATGGATAAAAATTGATGTATCTAGAACTGAAATACGCCTAGACCAATCCATTTTTTTCTGGATGGAGGGAATACATGCCAATATGTCATGTCTTTCTATTCTTCAGTACCTATTCCATCTCTCTGTTGTAGTTTGTTTTATAACTGAAACACCATTCTTCTATACAAGGCATGTAAGGGGAAGACGACTATGTTAGAATTTGAAGGGTTACAAACTAGGTCATTGCAAAAGATCCAAACGCCAGGACATAATAAACCAACTCCAGTTTTTATAGATACCGATCCAGCACAGAGAAACCCAACTCCTACTGATAATAAGAAGATTCCAGTGGACAAAGAACTAGTCCGCTCCAGTCCAGCAAAAATATGTCAACTCCATTCTAAGAAGCGTGTGTGTATACTTGCATCATGAAATTTTATAGCATGCTGATCATATTTTCTACATGTTTCTTACCCATCTCTCTTTTAGAAAGTAGGCTTAACAGATAGAAGAATTTCGGCACTAGTATCGTCTGTGAGGAATGATTCTTGCAGGAATTCTCTGTACTCCAATGCAGATGTAAGTACCTGTTGTATATCACTATATTTTTAAATCAGCATGTATTTTGTTAATCGGCGTGATCCAACCTTTATCTGATATAAATTTAGTTGTAGCAAAATGTATGATTAAAGGCCACGATGTTGATTTTTGTAAGGAAAACTGCCTGGTAGTTTTGCATCCTGAGCGGCATGAGTGTACTATCTCATATCAGTGGGTTTGATTACTTTGGTTCTGCAGTGGGTTTTCAGTGTTTTTTTACTGTGTTGTCCTGTCGTATCCCTAGCTCTTACATCATACTCCCTTCGTCCGGATTACATGTCGCAGAAATGGATAAAACTGGATGTATCTAGAACTGAAATACGCCTAGACCCATCCATTTATTTCCGGATGGAGGGAATACATATCAATATGTCATGCCTTTCTATTCTTCAGTACCTATTCCATATCTGTTGTAGCATGTTTTATAATTGAAGCACCATTCTTCTATATAAGGCATGCAAGGGGAAGACGGCTATGTTAGAATCTGAAGGGTTAAAAACCAGGTCTTTGCAAAATATCCAAATGCCAGGAGATAATAAACCAACTCCATTTTTCATAGATACTGCTCCAACACAGAGAAACCAACTCCCACTGATAATAAGCAGATTTCAGTGGCCAAAGAACTAGTCCGCTCCAGTCCAGCAAAAGAATGTCAACTCCATTCTAAGAAGTGTGCGCATATCCTCGCATCATGAAATTTTATAGCATTCTGATCATATTTTCCACATGTTTCTTACCCATCTCTCTTTTAGAAAATAAGGTTAAATGATAGAGGATTTCCTTCATTGGGATTGTATTCGAGGAAAACATCTTGCGGGAATTCTCTGTGCTCCAATGCTGATGTAAGTACATGTTGTATATCACTATATTTTTACATCAGCATGTATTTTGTTAATCGGCGTGAATCCAACCTTTGTCTGATCTAAAATTAGTTTTAGCAAAATGTTAAAGGAGCCAATCTTGACTTTTGTAAAGAAAACTGCCTGGTAGTTTTGCATACTTTGCTGCATGAGTGTACTATCTCATATCATGCACATTATTGAATTGTAGTGCTGCTCTGGTTGCCCATTCATTCATTGTGTCAATGTTGCTTTCGTATTACCTTACCTGGCTGATGATAGCTATGCCATATTGTGTTAATTTGGTGTTGGCTAGTTGCCCAAACATTCGTTCTGCCAATGTTGCTTTCCTATTATCTGACTTGGCCAATGATAGCAATGCTAGCATCTTAATTTGGTGCAGGCTGCTGAAGATAAGAAGACAAACTCTGAAAACAGCAAGGCAACCCCATTGATTCTTTCCAATAAATCTAGGCCAGGTAATATGCTAATAACTCATGATTAATATGTTTGGTTCCCCTCCTAATTTATGTTATGATGCAGTGGTTGAGACACTCTCCACTATCAATAATACAAGCCTGCCAAAATCGCCATCTGAATCTGTTCAGTATCCTCTGTCTCGAATGCAACGGAAAATTTGTATGTGTGAACCAATTCATGGCTGAAGGAATGATGGAAATGGTGGAGGATCAGAGGTGTAGAGTCGTGCGACACAACAACTAATCAATGTTTTCAGAGACAGTGTAGCAAAGCAGCAAGAACTTGCCCACATGCTTATGGGCGTCATCCGTGCTGAGATTGCAGATTGTGACGTTGTAGATCGTTAGGTTTTGTTCATTTATTTGCACTGGCATCAACCTTTGATTTCCCAGTGGATGCAATTTCCTGTAATATATGCTGGACGTGCAACGTTTTTCCCTGTATGCCATAGCTTTGCTTGATCGGTTTTGGTCCTGTGCATAATTGCTCATTGTAATGGACTCAAATTATCTAATTTGGCCTAAAGACATGTACGAAATTTAGTGGGCCCATTAATTTAATGGGCCGTTACCAGGCCGAAAGTTAATGGTCGGCCCTCTTAACTCCCGGGTCGTTAACAGGCTGACATCAAAGCGGGCAACAGGTGGGCCCAATTGATTTCACGGGCCGTTAACAGTCCGTTACTAAGTTCGGGCTACATATGGCCCAACTATACTATGGGCCATTAGCAGGCTGAAAGAGACAGCGGGCTTGTACTGTACCATGAAGAGCATGGGCTGCTAAGAGGCCGAAAGTCAGGTCATATTGTAAATGGCCCAACTGTGTTGTGTGCCTTTAGCAGGCCGAAAGAGAAACCGGGCTGGTATTGGACCATGAAGGGCATGGGCCGTTAAGAGGCCAAAACTCAGGTCCGACTACAAATGGCCCAACTCATTTATGGTCCGTTAACAGGCTGAAAGGCACACAGGGCTGGGAATTGGCCCAACAATTAAATGGGTCGCTAAAAGGCCAAAACCCAGGTCCGACTACAAATGGTCCAATAGATATATGGGCCGTCACCAGGCTGAAAGACACACCGGGCCGGAAATTGGCCCAACACTTAAATGGGTCGCTAAAAGGCCGAAACTCAGGTCCGACTACAAATGGCCCAACTGATTTATGGGCCATCAATAGGATGAAAGGCACACCGGGCCGGAAATTAGCCCAATATTTAAATGGGTCACTGAAAGGCCGAAAGATGTACATTGTGAAAATTGGCCCATCCACTGAATGGGCCGTTAACAAGCCGAAATCTCATCGGGCCGATATTGAGCCCAAATATATAGCGGGCTGTAAACGGGCTCGAACTGACGATGGACTGCAATGGTGTCAAATCTTTAAGGGGCCATTGATGGGCCGAATTGGCACATCTCGTATGGGATGTGGGCTTAAATGGATATGACACAAGTCGGCCTTATATGGCCGGCCTACTATTTTTTACCGGGCCGGCCTTTTTCACCGAAATGGGCCACTATTGGGCCATGCCATGTGTCGACCTATCATAGGCGCCTCCTGTCCAATGAGTGGATGACATCTGTCCCAACGGTGAGGCAACACGTGTTTCCTCCGGCCAATGATGATTTTACATGTGGAAAATCCCCATTGCTCCGGGCTATTAACGGGTTATCGGATCCAAAATTGGACCCGATAGCTTAACGGTGTTCCTTTACGGTGGATGTCACGTGTCGGTCACCCTTGACGAAAGCACTTCTGTGATGCGCGATTTATCGTCATGGAAGTGGACACTTCCGTGATGATAATTTTGGTAATGTCATGGAACACTTCTACGACAGCACAGGTATGACTATCTTGATTCTGTCATAAATTTTTCATGGATGTACATGCATGATAGAAAACGTGACCTACTGCGACAAACACGTATCATCACGGAAGTGTATTTTTTTGTAGTGTTAGTAAGGTACACATCAATAACATGTATATCAAATATACCTTTCACTTTGCCATTCTTCTTCTCCGCCAAATACTTGGGGCAGTTCCGCTTCCAGTGACCATTTCCTTTGCAGTAGAAGCACTCAGTCTCAGGCTTAGGTCCTGACTTGGATTTCTTCACTTGAGCAGCAACTGGCTTGTTGTTCTTCTTGAAGTCCCCTTCTTCCCTTTACCCTTTTTCTTGAAACTGGTGGTCTTGTTGACCATCAACACTTGATGCTCCTTCTTGATTTCTACCTCCGCAGCCTTTAGCATTGCGAAGAGCTCGGGAATCGTCATATCCATCCATTGCATATTATAGTTCATCACGAAGCTCTTGTAGCTTGGTGGCAGTGATTGAAGAACTATGTCAATGACACTATCATCAGGAAGATTAACTCCCAGTTGAGTCAAGTGGTTGTGGTACCCAGACATTCTGAGTATATGTTCACTGACAGAACTATTCTCCTCCATCTTGCAGCTGTAGAACTTATTGGAGAATTCATATCTCTCAATCTGGGCATTTGCTTCAAATATTAACTTCAACTCCTGAAACATCTCATATGCTCCATGACGTTCAAAACGTTGTTGAAGTCTTGGTTCTAAGCCATTAAGCATGGCACACTGAACTATCGAGTAGTCACCAGCTTTGCTCTTCCAGGTGTTCATAACATTTGGCGTTGCTCCTGCAGCGGGTTTGTCACCTAGCGGTGCTTCCAGGACGTAATTCTTCTGTGCAGCAATGAGGATGATCGTCAAGTTACGGACCTAGTTCGTGTAGTTGCTACCATCATCTTTCAACTTAGCTTCCTCTAGGAACGCATTAAAATTCAACGGAATAATAACACGGGCCATCTATCTACAACAACATAGACATGCAAAATACTATCAGATACACAATTCATGATAAATTAAAGTTCAATTAATCAAATTACTTAAGAACTCCCACTTATATAGACATCTCTCTAATCATCTAAGTGATCACGTGATCCATATCAACTAAACCATGTCCGATCATCACGTGAGATGGAGTAGTTTTCAATGGTGAACATCACTATGTTGATCATATCTACTATATGATTCACGCTCACCTTTCGGTCTCCAGTGTTCCGAGGCCATATCTGCATATGCTAGGCTCGTCAAGTTTAACCCGAGTATTCCGCGTGTGCAAAACTGGCTTGCACCCATTGTATGTTAACGTAGAGCTTATCACACCCGATCATCACGTGGTGTCTCGGCACGACGAACTGTAGCAACGGTGCATACTCAGGGAGAACACTTATACATTGAAATTTAGTGAGAGATCATCTTATAATGATACCGCTGAACTAAGAAAAATAAGATGGATAAAGGATAAACATCACATGCAATCAATATAAGTGATATGATATGGCCATCATCATCTTGTGCCTTTGATCTCCATTTCCAAAGCACCATCATGATCACCATTGTCACCAGCTTGACACCTTGATCTCCATCGAAGCATCGAAGCATAGTTTACTGGAACATAGAACTAGTTACCTCGGTCAGATCACTTTCAAGGAACATAATAAACTTTTGGATATGATGATGGTCACAGCTGGCCGTTCAGTTTACTGTTGTGCACTGTCAGAGACATCGTTGTTAAAAATCAATGTTGCGCCATTTATCTCGACTGATATATAGAGTGTTCCTGAGCTGAGCTATCAAAGAGATTGTTGTAATGACATCAATTCTGCCCACCTGGAAATTTTACATGCACATCCATGTTATGTTCTGCAATCTTTGATCTAAGATTCTGAATCAACCCATATGTGCGCGTACTGCACCTTCATTCATTTTCCTATGACAAAACTCGTCTTCTCATGGCTAGCTGAAGGTCATTTCAGGTTCATCAAGCTACCTGTGTCTGTCTACCACCCAAGCCATATCGTCGAGCTAGCAAAGATACTCAACATGATCTGCTTCAGCTGCCTCCAGTTCAAGAACTGCAAGGTAAGTGCAGAAATTAAACCCTCTGCAGACATACTTTTAACAGAGATTTAGTGGCTAGAATTAACATGGAAAATCTCAAGATAGCCGAATCTATCACAAGATAGATCATAACTGAATCATTGATGATGAAAAAAATATCCAAAAAGCTTCTGCTGTAGAGATAGCTGAGCTCACTCACACACAGGCTCGGGTCATCTTCTTTCTTTCTTTCTTTCGAAGTACTTGCACTGTACTGTAGGAGGAAACACAAGACTGAAATATTTTTTCCTTATGACGGCAACCGATTGCTTCTACTAGACTAATAAGAATACAACTTTTAGGTAAGTTAACAAACAATATTGTGTGGGGATTGGAAAATCGGGTGCCATAGTTTCTTCAGTACAGTCTACACCAAATTCACATGACTACTTATAGCAAGACTTCTCCCATGTCCTCAGGAACAAACGTAACTACTCACAAATCATATTCATGTTCATAATCATAGAGGTATTAATATGCATAAAGGATCTGAACATATGATCTTTCACCGAATAAACCAGCTAGCATCAACTACAAGGAGCAATCAACACTACTAGCAACCCACAGGTACCAATTTGAGGTTTTGAGACAAAGATCAGATACACGAGATGAACTAGGGTTTGAGAGGAGATGGTGTTGGTGAAGATGTTGATGGAGATTGACCCCCTCCCGATGAGAGGATTGATGGTGATGATTTCCCCCTCCCGAAGGGATGTTTCCCCGGCAGAATAGCTCCGCCAGAGCCCTAGATTAGTTCCGTCAGGGTTCCGCCTCAAGACGGCGGCGCTTCGTCCCGAAAGCTTCCTTCTTAATTTTTCTAGGGCAAAAGACTTCATATAGAAAAAGATGGGCACCGAAGGCCTGCCAGGGGGCCCACGAGGCAGGGGGCGCGCCCACGGGGTAGGGCACACCCCCACGCTTGTGGACGGTGGGCAGCCCCCCTCTAGTGCTTTCTTCGCCCAATATTTTTTATATATTCCAAAACTGACTTCCGAGCAATTTCAGGACTTTTGGAGTTGTGTAGAATAGGTCTCTAATATTTGCTCCTTTTCCAGCCGAGAATTCCAGCTGTTGGCATTCTCCCTCTTTATGTAAACCTTGTAAAATAAGAGAGAAAAGGCATAAGTATTGTGACATAATGTGTAATAACAGTTCATAATTAAATAAATATCCATATAAAAGCATGACGCAAAATGGACGTATCAACTCCGCCAAGTTTAGACCTCGCTTGTCCTCAAGTGGAAGCCGATATCGAAAAATATGTCCACATGTTTAGAGAGAGAGAGAGAGGTGTCGATAAAATAAAATACGGACATGAAGGCATCATGATCATTCTTAGAACAGCAACATATATATATATTGTCATATGATTACTTATGCTAAAGTAACAATCTATTCACAATGTATAGTATTAATGAGAAATTCATTGAAAACTAACAAACTATAATCTCAGTCATTGAAGCAATTGCAATTTACCATAACATCGTAAAGAGTCAATATAAGAGCTTTTCAGCAAGTCCACATACTCAACTATCATTTAGTCTTTCACAATTGCTAACACTCACGCAATACTTATGGGTATGAAGCTTTAATCGGACACAAAGAAAGATAGGGGCTTATAGTTTTGCCTCCCAACCTTTTACCTCAAGGGTAATGTCAACAATAATAGTTTATGAAAACCCACATCCAATTAGCTATATATCAGGATCTTTCCAACACACAGTCGCTTGCCAAAGGATAAAATGTAACAAGGAAAGGTGAAGATCACCATGACTCTTGTATAAGGTATAGGACAAAAATAAAAGATAGGGCCTTCACAGAGGGAAGCAGAGGTTGTCATTTGTTTTTATGGTTGGATGCACGAAATCTTAATGCAAAAGAATGTCACTTTATATTGCCACTTGTGATATGGACCTTTATTATGTAGTCTGTCGCTTTTATTTCTTCCACATCACAAGATCGTATAAAGCTTATTTTCTCCACACTAATAGATCATACATATTTAGAGAGCAATTTTTATTGCTTGCAACAATTACAACTTACTTGAAGGATCTTACTCAATCCATAGGCAGATATGATGGACTCTCATGGAAAAACTAGGTTTAAGGATATTTGGAAGCACAAGTGGTATCTCTACTTGGTGCAAAGAATTTGGCTAGCATGAAGGGGAAAGGCAAGCTCAACATGTTGGATGATCCATGACAATATAATTATTTCAGATGTAAGAAAACATAACCCATTACGTTGTCTTCCTTGTCCAACATCAACTTTGTAGCATGTCATATTTTAATGAGTGCTCACAATCATAAAAGATGTCCAAGATAGTATATTTATATGTAAAAACCTCTCTTTCTTTATTACTTCCTATTAATTGCAACGATGACCAAAACTATGTTTGTCAACTCTCAACAACTTTTGTTCATCATACTCTTTATATGTGAAGTCATTACTCTCCATAAGATCAATATGATCTCTTTATTTCTTTTTATTCTTTCTCTTTTCTTTTATTTTTATACCCTCAAGATCATAGCAAGATAACCAAGCCCTTGACTCAAGACTAATCTTTATTATATATAGCTCATGGACTCGATTACATAGATAAGGATCAATACTAAAACTCAAAGCTAGATCATACTAAACTTTATTCTACTAGATCAAGATATAACCAAAAGGATCGAACTAAGAAAAACGGTAAAGATAGAAGTGTGATGGTTATACGATACCGAGGCACTCCCCCAAGCTTGGCAGCTGCCAAGGGGAGTGCCCATACCCATGTATTTATGTCTCTTTCCTCAAAGGTGGCGATAAGGGATTGTTGATGGCGTAGGCTTTTCATCCAACATCGAGCGTAGGAGGTTCTCCAACTTAAGAATAATGCCCTTGAGTGCGGTGATATGCTCTTGCAATAGAATATTTTCACGAGTTAGATACTAGTTCTTAACCCGAACTATTTCAATCATCTTGAAAGCTTCAATTTCAGTAGGGGTAAGAAGATTGTAATGAGGTTGAAGGATGTCTTCTTCTGCGCCGGTGCTTGATCCTCCGTGTCCTTCTTGATCCTATCATCCTTGTTGATCTCCCTGGGTTCTTCTCTCTTCCGCTCTATCTTCATTAGCCAAGCATCGTCGCCCTCATTGTTGGAGGAGGGGGACGACATGATGCCTGGCCTTGACAACTCTGGTAGAAAACAGCTTGAAACAAAAGCAGGAGGTATTTGCGTGGTGCAGTGGTCAAAACCTTCAGGAGATTATATAATGAATTTTTACCGACCAAAAGAGGTATCATGCAAGAAAACAGAGTCCAGAGGGCACACGAGGTGCCCACGAGGCAGGGGGCGCGCCCAGGGGGTAGGGTGCGCCCTCCACCCTTGTGGACGCCTCGTGTCCTTTCCGGACTGCTTCTTATTTTCCTATTTTCTTAAATATTCCAAAATGGAGAAGAAATGCTATTTGAACTGTTTACTTACCGTACCACATACCTATTCCTTTTAGGAGTCGGAAAAGTTCTGGAAAGTGTCCCTTATATACTCCTCCGGGGTTACGGTGCCAATAACATTAATTTCAACATTTAAGGGGTCACGTGAGATAGAATGTTTGATTCTTTGACCGCTCACCACCCACGGATTTGTGCCTTCGAAGTTGTTGATTTTTATGGCACTTGAACAATAGACCTCCTCGATAATGTAAGGACCTTCCCATTTAGAGAGGAGTTTTCCTGCAAAAAATCTTAAATGAGAGTTGTATAACATAACATAATCACCTACATTAAACTCACGCTTTTGTATCCTTTTGTCAAGTCATCTTTTAACTTTTTCTTTAAATAGTTTGGCATTCTCATAGGCCTGGGTTCTCCACTCATCAAGTGAGCTAATGTCAAATAGTCTCTTCTCACTGGCAAGTTTGAAGTCATAGTTGAGCTCTTTAATGGTCCAATATGCCTTATGTTCTAGTTCAAGAGGTAAGTTACATGCTTTTCCATAAACCATTTTACACGGAGACATACCAATAGGATTTTTATATGCAGTTCTACAGGCCCATAATGCATCATCAAGTTTCTTGGACCAATTCTTTCTAAATCTATTAATAGCCTTCTGCAAAATTAATTTAAGCTCTCTATTACTCAGTTCTACTTGACCACTAGACTGTGGGTGATATGGAGATGCAATTCTATGATTAACATCATACTTAGCAAGAATTTTATGAAAGGCACCATGAATAAAATGTGAACCACCATCAATCATTAAGTATATAGGGACTCCAAACCTCGGAAAAATAACTTCTTTAAGCATCTTAATAGAGGTGTTATGATCAACACTACTAGTTGGAATAGCTTCTACCCACTTAGTAACGTAATCAACAGCAACTAAAATATGTGTATACCCATTAGAGGAAGGAAACAGTCTCATATAATCAAAGCCCAAAACATCAAATGGTTCAATAACAAGTGAATAGTTCATAGGCATTTCTTGACACCTACTAATATTACCAATTCTTTGACATTCATCACAAGACAAGACAAACTTACGGGCATCCTTGAAAAGAGTGGGCCAATAAAAACCTGATTGCAATACCTTATGTGTAGTTCTATCTCCAGCGTGGTGTCCTCCATAAGACTCAGAGTGACACTTGCGTAGGATCTGTTCCTGTTCATGCTTAGGTACACAACGTCTAATAACACCATCTAGTCCTTCTTTATAAAGGTGTGGGTCATCCCAGAACTAATGTCTTAAGTCATAGAATTTTAGAATTTTTTCTTTTGCTGGTATGTGAAACTAGATGTTATAAATTTAGCAACAATGTAATTAGCATAATAAGCATACCATGGAGTATACAAGAAGCATTTATGATAGCTAATTGTTCATCAGGAAAGCTATCATCAATAGGTAGTGGGTCATCAAGAACATTCTCTAACCTAGATAAGTTGTCTGCAATGGGGTTCTCAGCTCCCTTTCTATCAATAATATGCAAATCAAATTCTTGTAGTAGGAGAACCCATCTAATAAGTCTAGGTTTAGCATCTTTCTTTTCCATAAGATATTAAATAGCAGCATGATCAGTGTCAACAGTAACTTTAGAATCAACAATATAAGGTCTGAACTTGTCACAAGCAATACAACTGCTAAAAATTCTTTTTCAGTAGTAGCATAATTTCTCTGGTTACCGTCTAGAGTTTTACTAGCATATTGGATAACATTTAATTTCTTATCAACTATTTGTCCTAGACCAGCACCTACAACATAATCACTAGCATCACACATAATTTCAAAGGGTAAATTCCAATCAGGAGGCTGAACAATAGGTGCAGAAATTAAGGCTTTCTTAGGTATTGCAAATGCTTCTACACAATCATCATCAAAGACAAAAGGAACATCTTTTTGTAAAAGATTAGTCAGAGGCCTAGAAATTTTTGAGAAGTCTTTAATGAACCTCCTATAAAAACCGGCATGACCAAGGAAACTTCTTATACCTTTAATGTCCTTTAGGACACGACATCTTTTCAATAGCATCAACTTTAGCTTTATCAACTTTAATACCTCTTTCAGAAACTTTATGCCCCAAGACAATACCTTTGTTAACCATAAAGTGCCACTTCTCCCAATTCAAGACAAGATTAGTTTCTTCATATCTCTGTAGAACTCAATCAAGTTTGCTTAAGAAATTATCAAAAGAAGTTCCATATATGGAAAAATCATCCATGAAACACTACAAAAAAAGACACATCTATGCATTTTGGGCGGAACAAATTTTCTTCTGTCATACATATGACACTTCTATGACGATAATTGTGACAAAACCCGGTATCATCATAGATGTGGTGGGCTCCTACTTCTAACAAAAAATCATGACAGAAAATGGGCTTTTGTCCTGGGCGGGCCGGAGACGCAGCTGCATGACATTCTTTGGGCCGTCCATGATGGAAAAAACCGTGGTAGAAGCGAGGGGGAGGAAAATTTCATGGAGTTCCCGGTTATGGTGGGAGGTCGGGGGCCGAGCGATGCGCGTTTCTCTCGTACACGTATGCGCGTGTGTGCGAGGCGTTGGCTCTAACTAAACCCGAGCGAGGCGTTGGGCTCTAACTGAACCCGAGCGATTGCATTGCAGGCTACACGTTACTGAACCCAAGCGATCGATCGATGGCTGTTAACTGAAGCCGATCGATGGGATGAACAGTGAGCGGTGGCGTTGCCTCTGGATGAACAGGACCCCGTGGTGTGGTGGATGGCTGGATAAACAGTAGACGTTGGAGGGGTGCCTGTGGAGGGGTGGATGAACAGGACCCTGTGGTGTGGAGGGCTGGATGAACAGTAGATGGTGGAGGGGTGGTTGAACAGGACCCCATGGTGTGGAGGGATGGATGAACAGTAGACGGTGGAGGGGTGCCCGTGGAGGGGTGGTTGAACAGGACCCCGTGGTGTGGAGGGCTGGATAAACAGTAGACAGTGGAGGGGTGGTTGAATAGTAGCCGGTGGAGTAGCGTGCGGTGGAGGCTGGATGAACAGGAGCCCGTGGAGGCTGGAGGAGGTCGACGGTGGAGATGAACAGTATCCCGTGGAGTCCCATTTTGTGGTACGCCACACCCCACCCGATGAACAGGACCCCTGTTTCGACCGTAGCGCTCCAACACAAGTCCGTTTCATCCGTTTTGCGGTACGCCACACCCCTCCCGATCAACAGGACCCCCGTTTCGACCATAGGAGGTCCGTTTCCTCCGTTTTGCGGTACGTCAGACCCCTCCCAATGAACAAGATCCCGTTTCGAACGTGGTCGGTCGAACACAAGGCCGTTTCCTCCGTTCTGTGGTACGCCAGGCCACGTTTCCATCGCCTGTTCCGTCCAAGCCCTCCCGATGAACATGACGCATTCCGTTGCCTCCCCATGAACACGATGCATTCCGTTGCCTACCCATGAACATGACGCATTCCATTGCCTCCGCATGAACACGACGACAATGTTGTTTCTCCGTTCCGACCCAGCCATGTACACGAGCCCTGGCCGTACGTATGCGCGAGTAGGCGTTCGAGACCCCGCCCGTATGTACACATACGTGGTCGTATTTTCTTTCTTGCAGCCTGGCCGCTGTATGTATGTGTAAATGCTACGTGCCCGCCTCTATTACGACATGTGCGCGCCTCTACTACGACACGTGCGCGCCTCTACATCGACCAGTATGTACGTACATGTTCGCGACCAGAATGACAATGCTACGTACGCTTCGACCAGGTGGGTCCCGACTGTCAGGCACTTCCTTACCTGCGAAGATGAAGCTGGTCGGTCCCAGCAGTCTGGGGGCGAATCGTTTTTTTTGTCTGGACGCACTTCCTTGCGTGCGAAGATGTAGCTGGTGGGTCCCAGCAGTCAGGGGGAAATGTTTTTTCGTGAAATACAGTGGCCCGTCCGGTGGGTCCCAGCTATCAGGTGGAGGAATCATTATTTTCCGTGTAATAAGGAGGCACTTCCTTGCTGCGGCCGTGGACCCAGCTGTCAGCCTCTCCACGTACAGTCCACGTCCGATGGAAGTCGTTCCTTGACCACGTTGACCACGTCGCGCTGAGAGCACCAGGGCGGTGGACGACGGCGAGGCCTAGGAAGGGGACGACACGGAGGCAGGGAAGACTTGGCAGTTGTTTCCCATGCGGAGGGGAGTGCGACTATACGAGGGTTTACTGGTTCGTCTGCCGCTGCTGGATAATAACAGCAGGTGTGGGTGAGTAGAGGGATGGCTAGGCCAGTGATGGGAGTACGTCGGGCGGTGAGGCCTGCGCGGCAGCACAGCCGGCCGCGAGGATGAGGGAGCAGGCAGTCTCGTCGGCGCTTGTTTGAGCGGCTGGAGCAGGAAGAGCAGAGATTGAAGAAGCACGACGGCTGTTGGATGGACATCCGACAATCAATGCTTGTGCGTCAACCTTTTTTTAGGAAAGCCTCAAATCTGTGGAAAACAGCATACAACCCATCTGCCATTATTTCTAATAATTTACAGCCCATTTGCTAATCCTTAAGGTTTTTTTGGAGCCCATATTATTTTTGTTAGCATTACAGCCCATATTGTGGCAACGGTTTAAAAATTATACGAAATTTTGCATATTTCGATGCGGTCCGAACTGTTTTTAATCCTGAAATTTCGACTCACATTCAAACTGATTTTAAAAATAAATGTATATCAATATAAAATCCAACAAATTCTCCACGCATAAAAATTAATGTAATTTAAAATCTTGAAATGAAAAAAAGATATTTGAAACTAATTGCCGGTTTGATGTGTTTTAAAAATGTACAACCCATTTCTCATTACTGATGGGCCATTTTCTCGGCCAGCCGAATGAAAGCTCTCCTCGTCTTGAAAGATTTGCAGCCCAACATGCCTGACAAAGCGACTTACTTGGCAAATCACAAAAAAACTGGGTTGTGGCCGTGGACCCAGCTGTCAGCCTCTCCACATACAGTACTCTTCCGATGGAAGTCGTTCCTTGACCACGTTGACCACGCCGCGTGGAGAGCACCACGGCGGTGGACGACAGCGAGGCCTAGGAAGGGGACGATGCAGCAGTGGAAGCCCGCGCAGAGAGGACTACGAGGGTTCACTGGTTCGGCTGCGGTGTGAGGCTACCGTCGCCGTAGGTCCTGGACAGAGGTGGGAATAGTAGGGGGCGGTGAGGCCTCTGCGGCAGCACAGCCGGCCACGGGAGGCAGGAGCATGCGGCACGACCGGCGCTGCTTTGGGTGGCTGGAGCAAAGAAGACCAGAGGTTGAAGAAGCACTACGGCTATTGGATGGACATCGTACGGTCACTTGAGGTAGAATCGTTCATATTGACTAAGTTGACAAAGCCCTTCGTCCTTGTCAACTTAGTAGGCCCACAAGTGAGCCTCCCAGCAAGGTGGGTCCTAGCTAGCCGGGAGAGTATTCATTTTTTTGTGCGTAATAAGGAGGCACTTCCAGTGGGTCCGAGCTGACAGCGGAGGGAACATTTTTTTCGTGAAATACGGTGGCCCGTCCAGTGGGTCCCAGCAGTCAGGGGAAACGATTTTTTTCGCAAAATACTGGTGGCCCGTCCGGTGGGTCCCCGCTGTCAGGTGGAGGAATAATTATTTTCCACGTAATAAGGAGGCACTTCCTTGCGGCTGCTGTGGACCCAGCTGTTAGCCTCTCCACGTACATTACTCTTCCAATGGAAGTCAGTCGTTGACCATGTTGACCACGCCGCGCCGAGAGCACCAGGGCGGTGGACGACGGCGAGGACTAGGAAGGGGACGACTCGGAGCCGGGGAAGACGCAACAATGGATGCCCACACGAAGAGGAGTATGAGGGTTCACTAGTTCGACTGCGGTGTGAGGCTGCTGTGGCCGCAGAATAACAGGGGGTGTGGGTAAGTAGAGGGATGGCCTAGCCAGCGGTGGGAGTAGTAGGGGCAGTTAGGCCTTCGCGGCATCACAGCCGGCCACGAGAGGCAGGAGCACGCGGCATGACCGGCGCTGGTTTGGGCGGCTGGAGCAAGAAGACTAGAGGTTGAAGAAGCACTACGACCGTTGCATGAACATCGTACGGTAACAGGAGCTAGAATCGTTCATATTGACTAAGTTGACAAAGCCCTCCGTCCCTGTCAACTTGGTAGGCCCACAAGTTAGCCTCCCACTATGCTGGGTTCCAGCTGGCAGGGGGAATATTCATTTTTTGTGCGTAATAAGGAGGCACTTCCTTGCGTGCAAAGATAGCTGGTGGGTCCGACATGTCAGCGGGGGACACTTTATTTCGTGAAATACAGAGGCCCTTCCGGTGGGTCCCAGATGTCAGGTGGAGGAATCATTATTTTGCATGTAATAAGGAGGCATTTCCTTCTATGCGGCCATGGACCCAGCTGTCAGCCTCTCCATGCACATTCTACTTCCGATGGTGTCGTTCGTTGACCCATTGACCACACCGCGCCGAGCGCATCCAAGGTGGTGGACGACAGCGAGGCCCCGGACAGCAACGAGCCGGAGATGGGAAGACGCGGGAGTAGAGTCGCAGATAGAGAGGTGTACAAGGGTTAACTGGTTCTAGTGCGGTGTGGTTCGACAATCAGGGGAGAAGAACAGGAGGTGTGGAGGGGTGGAGGGATGGCCTGGCCAACGGTGGAGTAGCGCTTCATAGCGAAGCGTGCTAAGCAGAGCTGCTAGCAGCAGGAGGCGGGAGGTGGTCCCGGCGGCGTTGGAGGAAGAAGATGAGAGATTGAAGATGGATGCCGGTCGTTGGATGTAAATCCAATGGCTAACATGTCAGAATCATTTGTTGACTAAATTGATATCGACTTGCATTGGCTTCGACCTATTGGCCCATATTTGAGTCTCCAAAAATGTGGCACGTATTCAACCCATTTTTTCAGAATTTACAGTATTTTTTTTGCGCGGTAGAATTTACTGCCAATTTGATCTTTTTTTTGAATTACAACCATTAGCTGGGCTGGGTGAACAAATAATGTAGTGTCCATGTGGCCCGTTTATTTTATTTCCTAAAAAATTACAGGCCGTTTGCTCTTTCTCGAAATACACGATTTTGCTGGGCTGATTATAATTATAATGTTGGGTTGGGCCAGCAATGTTATCAAAAAATAAAAAGGGCTGAGCATTTTGTTATAAATATATTTAAATAATAAGTGATATTATTACATTCGTCCTTAAATCTTACCAAGCTTTTGTACACAATCACTAGGACTTTCGTGCCAAAACAATCCAGGATTTTATTTGTTAAGAAAATATTTTTATAAGTTAATAAGATGTGGGATATTGTTTTCTTACATATGTAAGTGTCTGTTAAATATATGATGACAATAAAAATAATATATAATAACATATAAAATAATTTTTTAGAAAAACAGGGAGCATCTCCCCGGTTCCATTGCTGAGAACGAAACCACAACATATTCTGATACAGCAGCTCAAAGAGCAGTTCGAAAGCAAAGGTAGAAAAGCTACAAACTAGGGGGGTGGATGAACAAGTTCTCTGAATAACACAAATCACCCGAGCGGTGCCAAAGGCAGAGCGGATAGAGCACTCAAATGACACAAGGAGGGTCCAGCGAAGCCTTCATGGTCTTCAGCCGAGGGGCCGTGTCAGCTTGTGGCAACCAGTAAGCAAGCGGATACACCGGGCTGGAAGGCGTAGCATGGTGGATGTCCCTCTTTTTCGGCGCCAGGTGCCCATCATCTTCATCAGAGATCTTGAGACGAGCCCACGGGTCCAGCCCCAGAGCAGGTCGAGCCTTGTTCAGCCACAAGTGATCGCCAACGGTTTCTGGAGGGATCTTGTTAGGGTTTCCACGAAGCTCATCAACTTGTCCTTGTCCGATCCGGAGGAGAGAATCGCCCAGTTCCTCACCATGTTCCTGATCAACCTCAAGACCTGCGGAATGGAAATCCAGGAGGTGTTACTGAAAATCATAGCATTTCTATATTTCCAGAGGCACCAAAGGACAGCTGAGCTAACAGTGTTTAAAACTGAGCACTTTTTGGTAGCAATCCAGAATCTGGCGACAGATTCGAAGGATGAGCCAATCTGACTAGAGAAATATTCCTCAATGTGGGCCCAGAGATGTTTAGCAACTATACATTCAAAAAATAGGTGAGAACAAGACTCTTGTTCCAAGCAGTAAACACAATCAAGGGGTTTGATGATGTGTCTCTTCCTAAGGTTATCCCTAGTCATCAATTTGTTTTTGGAGAGAAGCCAGAGAAATACATGAATTTTAGGGGGAACTCTCAATTTCCAGACAGCAGGGATAAACACGGGTTGAACCCCTCTAAAGTTGATAACATGATAGAGGGAGCTGGAGGAATACTTCCCCTTATTGTCCAGCTGCCAAATCAGGGCATCCGGCTCGGCAGTAAAGGTAATGCTTTTGGCAATTTCCTCCAACTGGAACCATTGTTCCATGAGACTATCACTAAAGTTCCTTCTAAAAGAGAGTTTTAGGCATTGACCGTCCCAAACTTCATTGACACTTTTGTTAAGCTCATTGCGGACAGAGTAAATAGGCCAAAATTGGACTGCTAGGGGGGATGTGCCAAACCAAGTATCTTCCCAGAACCTGGTTCTGCTCCCATCCCCTATGTTCCATCTGTAGCCAAATTTCACAGCATGCATAATAGATTTTAATCCTTTCCAGAATCTAGAGGTCTTAGGGTTGGAGGAAGGGACAAAAATATTAGGTTTATTTCCTAGGTATTTATGGGCAATAAGAAGCTTCCAGGGTTTCAGGTCTTCCTCATAGAATCTTTTAATCCAAGACCCTAGAAGACAGATGTTAATTTCTTGGAGGTTAGGTATGCCTAGGCCTCCAAAATCTTTTTTCATAGAGACTAGGGCCCAATTAGCAAGGTGTAGCTTCCTATTTCCCTCAAAATCATTCCACAAGCAATGAGACATCTGAGAATTGATGAGGTTCACTGCCCATTTAGGGAACTTGAAGAAGGAGAGGAGATACACTGGAATGCTAGCCAAACAAGCTTGTATGAGGATCAATCTACCTCTATAAGAGAGAAGTTTGCCCCTCCACCCAGCAATCCTTTTAATGATTTTATCCAGAAGGGGTTGGATATCCTCTCTCCTCAGTTTATCATAGTGGAGAGGGATACCTAGGTACTTAATGGGGAAGTTACCTTTATTACAGACTAGAATAGAGAGGAAGTCAGCTAACTCCTGATCATCCATGTTGATAGGGATGAGTTCACTTTTAGAGTAGTTGATTCTCATGCCTGAGACTTGTTCAAACCAGGTTAGAACAGTTTTCAGATTGCTAGCATGTGTGGAGTCATTGTCTAAGAAAAGGATGGTATCATCTGCATATTGAAGGCAGATGATGCCACCAGGGCAGACCTCAGGACAGAGCCCTGCAATCAGACTATGATCAGCAGCTTTGCTCAGCATTTTAGTAAGAACGTCCACTACTAAATTAAACAAAAGCGGGGAGATGGGGTCACCTTGCCTAAGGCCTTTACCAGCAAGGAAAAAATCACTTTCACAGTTATTTAACTTGACCCCAACAGACCCCCATGAGTAAGTTGCTGGATCCAACTCTCCTCTATGAAAGGCTTGGAAAAGATCTAAGAGATCATTTTTCACCAAGTCCCAAAAATGCTGGTAAAACAAGAAGGGAATCCCATCAGGACCAGGAGCCCCATCAGGATAAGAGCTAAAAATGGCTTCCTTCACCTCTGTCTCTGAAAAAGGGGCTTCTAGCAGCTCATTTTCAGCAGGAGAGACTTTTTCAGAAGCAGAGAAAAAATTGTTTTGTAGAGAGAACCCAGAAGGGTTTTCTTTCTTAAACAGGTCTTTGTAGAAGTCACTAGCCACTTTCAGCATCTCATCTACCTCAGTAACAGGGCCATTAGGGCCATCAAGGGAGTGAATGAGGGTTTTCCTCCTCCTCTGGTTAGCTACTGCATGGAAGTAAGCAGTATTTCTATCACCCTCCTTAATGTTCCTATCTCTAGACCTTTGTTTGGCTTTGATTTCTTCTTGAAGCCAAATTTTCTTGAGCTCTCCATGGACAAAGTTTAATCTATTAGTCTCAGCCTCAGAGAGGTCAGTGGTTTCTGCCTTAATATCTAGAGAATCAAACTCAAGGAGGAGAAGCCTTTTGTATCTTCTAAGATTAGCTTCCTCATTGGAGTTCCACCCTTTGGTAGTTCTTCTAAATCTCCTGATTTTGATCTGCCAATTTTCTAGGGGGCAGCTGCTCCCAGTAGGCTAATTCTAGATTTTCCTGACTAGCTCAGTAAAATCTTCTCTAAGCAACCACCACTTTTCAATTTTAAAACTATTGCTCTTTGGAGTTTGGTTAAGACCTGAGTCCCAGAGCAAAGGAGTGTGGTCACTACCACATCTGGGCAGAGCTCTACAACTAGAAAGGGGAAAGAAACTATCTAATTATGTGTCATAGAAAATTCTATCAATGGTGGACATAATCCTAGAGAAGCACTTCCAACATATCTAGCAGACCTCTGGGTTTTCCTTCTAACAGGGCAATTCTCAACTTTATGGGTAACCATTTTGC
This sequence comes from Triticum aestivum, assembly GCF_018294505.1. NCBI lineage: Eukaryota > Viridiplantae > Streptophyta > Magnoliopsida > Poales > Poaceae > Triticum > Triticum aestivum. Next base: position 593,667,071 of record NC_057809.1, read on the forward strand.
AGATAAAACAACTCTTGGGCTTGACACATTTATCCAAATGATGCCCTTGTTCCCCAAAGTTGTAGCAGATCAGCTCAGAGTATGCCATAAGGCCCGAAGCAGGGGCAGGAGCATTTTTTGGATGTCCTATCTCTTCTCTTGCTGATTCTTGCCTTGAGATTTCCCACTGATCTGAGAGTCAGAACCACCAGCAGATTGATCTTGGGCAATTACAGGAGCCTGCCCAGATTGTGCCCCCATTTGGGGCGGAGGTGGGCCGTACCACTGCCCAACGGGTGCTCCCCCCATTGTGATAGGGGAAATTCATCGGAGTTCCTGGTTCATTCTCATCCTCCAGCCAGATGTTGTCTCTCAGGAAGCAGAAATAACCACCAGACAGCTCAATTGAAGAAGATTGCAAGCCTAATTTCAATCTTCTGCAGGTTTGGGGGAGAGGTAAGGTAGGGGATCCACCTGCTCCGGCTCCGGTGGCGTGTTGGTGGGCAGGAGTCCAGTTAAGCATTCCCATCTCACAGCACAGCGTGGATCTCCTGAATTCACTTCTCCTTTCGCCCATCGAACAAACGCAATCGGCGGCTCACTAGGATGGGGCATCCTGTGGTTCTCCAAGAAATCTCCTTCAAAGTAGATCCGCGGGGCTAGATTCAGCAGCTCCCAATCCACATGATCCTTGCACATCCGAGCATACCTGCACGAGTGAGAGAACGGATTCGGTCCCTCCTCGGCTTCCTCCCTTGCAGCTTCCTCCTCTACTTCCCTTCATTTGCATGTGCACTGGGTCCATGAGAGAGCGTCGTCGTGAATCCGCACTGCCCGCTCCCTCCATGTCCTCCCTCGAGTCTCCCGCAGCACCGCCGGCGCGACGGAGTCGAGCGGCTGGAGCATCCGCGGGAAGGCTTTGTAGACATGTGGGAGATGCATCTTGTACATATATCTGCCTGTCTTCCAGCCATTCCCCCGTGGATATGGCCGGCGACTCCATGGGGCGCGCGAGCGGACTTGCTGAGGGGGGCAGGCGCACCTGGAGTCAGGAGGCAGGGGGTGGCGGCGAGATCTATTTGCCAATTACTCCCTCCTTTTCGGTTTATAGGGCTCAATTCAAAAATCTCACCAACCAAGGTAGATGATGAATGGCGGAATACTTTTTGTAGTTTGCAAAAGCACCTAATTAATGCACTTGTTTTCCTCAAAAAATTATGTTTATCAATGCATAAATTGCAATGCATGCATGCATAAAGTACATGCATTGGTCAATTTTCTCTTAATACTTGCATGCAATGATTTAATGCACCTTGGAATCTGAACATGCGATGGAAAACAACCAAATTGAGCCTTATAAAATGCAAAAACTGAAATTTTGAGATAAGCCCTATAAACCGAAAAGGAGGGAGTATGTGAACTAAACAGTCAACATATAAAATAATTTCAATATATATAATATAGTTAGAGGGAAACATAAGTTGGACCTGGCCTTCCTATTCTTATATAGAAAAATAGAACAGACCTCTGCGTTTTCTTCAAAAAAAAACATAAATTGGGCTGCCAAAAATAAAACCTCGGATGGGAGGTCCATAGGCCGGTCGATACATGACGGCCCTAAGAAAATACAAACAGGCCTATGGACCTCGCATCCGAGGTCGTGGGCTGCACATGTTAAAAATGAAAGCCTAGACGGGGCAGCCTAAAACCACGTCCAACACTTGCCAAAACTTCGTCCCTCGTTTTCTCTGTGTTTCGCACACTCGACATTGTGTGGGCATTTTGACTATGCATCATATGAAGATGTGCTATGCATGAATGTTGATGAGCATGATGTTAACTGGCTGGTAGTTCCATTTTCGACCATGAATAAAACTTCCAACATGATGTTAACCCTGTTTGAAAAGGCCGTGTTAGTATAAATGCTCTGCCTCTGAAAGTTGTAGTTTCTTATCTGAAACTGAACTTGCAGTTTCTTATCTGAAACTGAAACTTGCAGTTTCTTCTTTGAGAATCACATTGTCTGCACTTTTATACTCCTATGAAACTACTTTTTTTCAAGTTCTAAAAATAGATCTCTAGAATTCATAAAATACTTTATATGCTCAATACTGCAAATCTGAAATTCAAAAGACATACATATCTGAAAGTACTCTCAAAATACACAACACAAAACACAATTCACAACCTGCAAATACTGACAACCCTAAGCTCCTCCTAACAATTCACAACCTGCCCGACTATTGGGCTGGGGGGGTGAGGGAGTCCTGGATTAGGGGGTGTCCTGATGGTCGGACTATACCTTCAGCCGGACTCCTGGACTATGAAGATACAAGATTGAAGACTTCGTCCCGTGTCCAGAAGGGACTTTCCTTGGCGTGGAAGGCAAGCTTGGCGATACGAATATGCAGATCTCCTACCATTGTAACCGACTTTGTGTAACCCTAACCCTCTCTGGTGTCTATATAAACCGGAGGGTTTTAGTCCGTAGGACAACATATACAACAACAATCATACCATAGGCTAGCTTCTAGGGTTTAGCCTCTCCGATCTCGTGGTAGATCTACTCTTGTACTACCCATATCATCAATATTAATCATGCAGGACGTAGGGTTTTACCTCCATCGAGAGGGCCCGAACCTGGGTAAAACTTCGTGTCCCTCGCCTCCTGTTACCATCCGGCCTAGACGCACAGTTCGGGACCCCCTACCCGAGATCCGCCGGTTTTGACACCGACATTGGAGCTTTCATTGAGAGTTCCTCTGTGTCGTCGCCGTCTGGCTTGATGGCTCCTACGATCATCGATGGCGATGCAGTCCAGGGTGAGACCTTCCTCCCTGGACAGATCTTCGTCTTCAGCGGCTTCACACTGCGGCCCAATTCACTTGGCCATCTGGAGCAGATCGAAAGCTATGCCCCTGGCCGTCATGTCAGATTTGGAAGCTTAAACTACAAGGCTGACATCCGCGGGGACTTGATCTTCGATGGATTCGAGCCACTGCCAAGCGCTCCGCACTGTCCCGATGAGCATGACCTAGCTTAGCCGCCGAACAGTGCCCTGGAGGCCGCAACCGCATCGGCTTTGACCCTTAATTCGGAGCCAACTGCATCGATCGAGGATGGGTGGTTGGATGCCGCCTTAGGGGCTGCGATCCCAATGGTGATCGCACCGAATACCAGCCCCGCACTCTGCAAGACTCGTGACTCCAAGGAGCCGGACTCCTCTCCGGACTCCGAACCCTCCGCGCCCCTGCCGATCGAATCCGATTGGGCGCCAATCATGGAGTTTACTGCCACAGACATCTTTCAGCACTCGCCTTTCGGCGATATTCTGAAGACACTAAAGTCTCTCTCTTTATCAGGAGAGCCCTGGCCGGACTATGGTCAGCAAGGTTGGGATACGGACGATGAAGAAATTCAAAGCCCACCCACCACCCACTTTGTAGCCACTGTCGACGATTTAACCGACATGCTCGACTTCGACTCCGAAGACATCGACAGTATGGACGCCGACGAAGGAGACGATGAAGAACCAGCACCTATTGGGCCCTGGAACGCCACCTTGTCATATGACGTATACATGGTGGACACACCAAAAGATGACGACGAGGAGCGGAAGGATGCACCGAAGGCTTGTTCCCCCGAAAAGTAGTCAAAGCAGCGACGCAAGTGCCGCCCCAAATCCCGCCTCGACAGAAATAGCGATCACACAGACCCAGCGCTGGAGCAGGGCGAACCGCTGCCGGACAACGGCAATCCAGATAATCAAACCGAACAAACAAATTCTACCAAGGACAATGGTCCGGACGACATAACGCCGGACAGGCACCCGGAGCAGCAGAATGCCTGTAAAAGGCTTGTTGCCACCGCGAAGAGTCTTAAAAACAGAAGCAAAGGCTCAAGGCCACGCAAGACACACTCCAAATCAGATGGAGTAAAATACTCAACACTGCAGCAAGGTACAGCGACAATCGCCCCTCCAAGAGCTACCCAAAGCGGAAGCTGCTACCCGAATTCGATGAGGAGGCCTCAGACCCCCCACAACCAAATATCAAAGCACCCACCTGGTCGGATAGACGACCCCTCTACCAACACAGAGAGGCATACAATGCCGCTCACAATACAATACGCGACCCATGCGAGGGCTCGCACCCAAAGGACGGCACAACAAGATCCATCTACGGACCACGCAAGCGCGCCCCAGCATACAATGCAACACAACAAACATCCGAACAACGCGGTACACCCAGCTACAGGGGTGCCGCACACCCCCTATGTTTCACCGATGAGGTGCTGGACCATGAATTTCCAGAGGGATTCAAGCCCGTAAACATAGAGGCATACGACGGAACAACAGACCCTGGGGTCTGGATTGAGGACTACATCCTTCATATCCATATGGCTCGAGGAGATGATCTCCACGCCATCAAGTACTTACCCCTCAAGCTCAAAGGGCCAGCTCGTCACTGGCTCAAAGGCCTCCCCGAAAGCTCCATTGGAAGTTGGGAAGAGCTCGAAGACGCCTTTCGGGCAAATTTTCAAGGGACTTATGTCCGACCTCCGGATGCGGACGATTTGAGTCATATAACTCAACAGCCCGGAGAGTCAGCCCGAAAGCTTTGGAACAGGTTTCTTACTAAAAAGAACGAGATTGTCGACTGTCCGGACGCCGAAGCCTTGGCAGCTTTCAAGCATAGCGTCCGTGACGAATGGCTCGCCAGACACCTCGGCCAAAATAAGCCGAGAACGATGGCCGCATTAACAAACCTCATGACCCGCTTTTGCGCGGGTGAGGACAGCTGGCTAGCCAGATGCAGCACCAGCGACCCCAGTACATCTGAAGTTAGAGATGGAAACGGGAAATCACGGTGCAACAACAATAACAAACGCGGGAATAAAGAAGACAGCACGAAGGGCACGGCGGTAAATGTCGGATTCAAAAGCTCTTGGCCAGGTCAAAAGCCGCCCCCAAAGGCACCAGGGATGAACTGTCCGGCCTCAACAAAATTTTGGACCAAGTATGTCAGATCCATAGTACCCCTGGTTAACCTGCTAATCATACCCACAGAGAATGTTGGGTCTTCAAGCAGTCTGGCAAGCTCAACGCCGTACACAAGGGGGGTGATACACCAAGTGAAGACGAGGGCAAGCCCCCCAAGCAAGACATGGGGGAACAAAAGAAATTTCCACCAGAAGTCAAAACAGTAAACGTGTTACACGTGATCAAGGGAAAAACAACGCGGCACTCCCAGGAAAATATACCCAAGTGCCTGTCACCGCGAAGTCCTGCCACTGGTCGTCTCAACCGATCACTTTCGACCATCGCGATTACTCAGCAAGTATCCGACACGCAGGATGGGCTGCCCTGGTATTAGACCCAGTAATTGGCGGATATCACTTCACACGAGTCTTGATGGACGGCGGCAGTAGCCTAAACCTAATATATCAGGATACAATCCGCGGGATGGGGTTAGACCCAACACAAATTCGCCATAGCAATACTACCTTTAAAGGAGTAACGCCAGGCCCAGGGGCTCGTTGTACGGGCTCCCTCCTACTACAAGTTATATTCGGCTCCCCCGATAACTTCCGTCGCGAGCATTTAACTTTCCACATCGCTCCGTTTCAAAGTGGCTATCAAGCACTGCTCGGACGCGAAGCTTTCGCTCGCTTTAATGCAATACCACACTACGCCTCCCTCACACTCAAGATGCCCGGTCCACGTGGCATCATTACAGTGCACGGAAATATCAAGCGATCTCTGCGCGCCGAAGAGAGTGAGGCTGCCTTGGCAGCCGCACACTAAAGGCGCCCGGACCAGCGAAAGCATCCAATAGGTCGTCAAGACCTCAGACACAACTAATCGAGTCCGGCGCCGCTACTTATACCGAATAAACGGTCACACCCCTATTTGTCAATACAAGGGGCTCAACACGCGCAGACAAGTGGCAATTTCTTCTCATCTTGAATTATACATGGTTTCTTTAACAAACTATCTTTTTGCACGACAACTTTTTCACCTAAATTCCTCTCTTTTACAGACGATCATCGTGCTACACCCGTCC